>NW_025214940.1:35791-42192 GCF_004010195.1 Chiloscyllium plagiosum
AACAGCTCCACCTGGGGACCGCGGGGCAGTGAAACAGCTCCACCTGGGGACCGTGGGGCAGGGAAACAGCTCCACCTGGGGAACGCAAACCTGTGAAACAGCTCCACCTGGGAACCGAAGGGCAATGAAACAGCTCCATCTGGGGACCTCAAAGCTGTGAAACAGCTCCACCTGGGGACCGCAGGGCAGTGAAACAGCTCAAACCTGGGGACCACAGGGCAGTGAAACAGCTCCACCTGGGGACCACAGGGCAGTGAAACAGCAACTCCTTGGGACCGCAGGGCAGTGAAACAGCTCCACCTGGGGACCGCAGGGCAGTGAAACAGCTCCACCTGGGGACAGCAGGGCAGTGAAACAGCTCCACCTGGGGACAGCAGGGCAGTGAAACAGCTCCACCTGGGGACAGCAGGGCAGTGCACCTGGGGACCACAGAACAGTGAAACAGCTCCACCTGGGGACCACAGGGCAGTGAAACAGCTCCATCTAGGGACCGGAAGTCAGTGAAACAGCACCACCTGGGGAGCACAGAACAGTGAAACAGCTCCACCTGGGGACTGCAAGGCAGTGAACAGCTCCACCTGGGGACCGCAGGGCAGTGAAACAGCTCCACCTGGGGACCGCAGGGCAGTGAAACAGCTCACGCTGGGGACCGCAAAGCAGAGAAACAGCTCCACCTGGGGACCACAGGGCAGTGAAACAGCTCCACCTGGGGACCGCAGGGCAGTGAAACAGCTCCACCTGGGGTCCGCATGGCAGTGAAACAGCTCCACCTGGGTACCACAAGGCAGCGAAACAGCTCCACCTGGGGACCGCAGGGCAGTGAAACAGCTCCACCTGGGGACCGCAGGGCAGTGAAACAACTCCACCTGGAGACCAGAGGGCAGGGAAACAGCTCCACCTCGGGACCGCAAAGCTGTGAAACAGCTCCACCTGGGGACCATAGGGCAGTTAAACAGCTCCACCTGGGGACCACAAGGGAGTGAAACAGCTCCACCTGGGGACCGCATGTCAGTGAAACTACTCCACCTGGGGACCACAGGGCAGTGAAACAGCTCCTCCTGGGGACCGCAGTCCAGTGAAACAGCTCCACCTGGGGACCACAAACCTGTGAAACAACTTCACCTGGGGACCACAGGGCAGTGAAACAGCTCCACCTGGGGACTGCAGGGAAGTGAAACAGCTCCACCTGGGGACCACAAGGCAGTGAAACAGCACCTCCTGGGGACCGCAGGGCAGTGAAATAGCTCCACCTCGGAACCACAGGGCAGTGAAACAGCTCCACCTTGAGACTGCAGGGAAGTGAAGCAGCTCCACCTGGGGACCACAAGGCAGCGAAACAACTCCACCTGGGGACCACAGGGCAGTGAAACAGCTCCACCTGGAGACCAGAGGGCAGTGAAACAGCTCCACCTGGAGACCAGAGGGCAGTGAAACAGCTCCACCTGGAGACCAGAGGGCAGTGAAACAGCTCCACCTGGAGACCAGAGGGCAGTGAAACAGCTCCACCTGGAGACCAGAGGGCAGTGAAACAGCTCCACCTGGAGACCAGAGGGCAGTGAAACAGCTCCACCTGGAGACCAGAGGGCAGTGAAACAGCTCCACCTGGAGACCAGAGGGCAGTGAAACAGCTCCACCTGGAGACCAGAGGGCAGTGAAACAGCTCCACCTGGAGACCAGAGGGCAGTGAAACAGCTCCACCTGGAGACCAGAGGGCAGTGAAACAGCTCCACCTGGAGACCAGAGGGCAGTGAAACAGCTCCACCTGGGGACCATAGGACAGTTAAACAGCTCCACCTGGGGACCACAAGGCAGTGAAACAGCTCCACCTGGGGACCGCATGGCAGTGAAACTACTCCACCTGGGGACCGCAGGGCAGTGAAACAGCTCCACCTGGGCACCGCCGGGCAGTGAAACAGCTCCACCCGGGGACCTCAAAGCTGTGAAACAGCTCCACCTGGGGACCATAGGGCAGTTAAACAGCTCCACCTGGGGACCACAAGGCAGTGAAACAGCTCCACCTGGGGACCACAAGGCAGTGAAATAGCTCCACCTGGGGAACGCATGTCAGTGAAACAGCACCACCTGGGGACCACAAGGCAGTGAAACAGCTTCACCTGGGGACCACAGGGCAGTGAAACAGCTCCACCTGGGGACCACAAGGCAGTGAAACAGCTTCTCCTGGGGACCACAAGGCAGTGAAACAGTTCCACCTGGGGACTGCAGGGTAGTGAAACAGCAACACCTGGGGACCACAGGGCAGTGAAACAGCTCCACCTAGGGACCGGAAAGCAGTGAAACAGCTCCACCTGGGGACCACAGAACAGTGAAACAGCTCCACCTGGGGACCACAGGGCAGTGAAACACCTCCATCTAGGGACCGGAAGTCAGTGAAACAGCTCCACCTGGGGAATGCAAGGCAGTGAAACAGCTCCACCTGGGGACCGCAGGGCAGTGAAACAGCTCCACCTGGGGACCGCAGGGCAGTGAAACAGCTCACGCTGGCGACCGCAAAGCAGAGAAACAGCTCCACCTGGGGACCACAGGGCAGTGAAACAGCTCCACCTGGGGACCGCAGGGCAGTGAAACAGCTCCACCTGAGGACCGCATGGCAGTGAAACAGCTCCACCTGGGTACCACAAGGCAGCGAAACAGCTCCACCTGGCGACCGCAGGGCAGTCAAACAGCTCCACCTGGGGACCGCAGGACAGTGAAACAGCTCCACCTGGAGACCAGAGGGCAGGGAAACAGCTCCACCTGGGGACCGCAAAGCAGTGCAACAGCTCCACCTGGGGACCGCAGGGCAGTGAAACAGCTCCATCTCGGGACCACAGGGCAGTGAAACAGCTCCTCCTTGGGACCGCAGTCCAGTGAAACAGCTCCACCTGGGGACCACAAACCTGTGAAACAACTCCACCTGGGGACCACAGTGCAGTGAAACAGCTCCACCTGGGGACTGCAGGGCAGTGAAACAGCTCCACCTGGGGACCACAGAACAGTGAAACAGCTCCACCTGGGGACCACAGAACAGTGAAACAGCTCCACCTGGGGACCACAGAACAGTGAAACAGCTCCACCTGGGGACCACAGAACAGTGAAACAGCTCCACCTGGGGACCACAGAACAGTGAAACAGCTCCACCTGGGGACCACAGAACAGTGAAACAGCTCCACCTGGGGACCACAGAACAGTGAAACAGCTCCACCTGGGGACCGCAGGGCAGTGAAACAGCTCCACCTGGGGACCGCAAAGCAGTGCAACAGCTCCACCTGGGGACCGCAGGGCAGTGAAACAGCTCCACCTGGGGACCGCAAAGCAGTGCAACAGCTCCACCTGGGGACCGCAGGGCAGTGAAACAGCTCCACCTGGGGACCGCAAAGCAGTGCAACAGCTCCACCTGGGGACCGCAGGGCAGTGAAACAGCTCCACCTGGGGACCGCAAAGCAGTGCAACAGCTCCACCTGGGGACCGCAGGGCAGTGAAACAGCTCCACCTGGGGACCGCAAAGCAGTGCAACAGCTCCACCTGGGGACCGCAGGGCAGTGAAACAGCTCCACCTGGGGACCGCAAAGCAGTGCAACAGCTCCACCTGGGGACCGCAGGGCAGTGAAACAGCTCCACCTGGGGACCGCAAAGCAGTGCAACAGCTCCACCTGGGGACCGCAGGGCAGTGAAACAGCTCCACCTGGGGACCGCAAAGCAGTGCAACAGCTCCACCTGGGGACCGCAGGGCAGTGAAACAGCTCCACCTGGGGACCGCAAAGCAGTGCAACAGCTCCACCTGGGGACCGCAGGGCAGTGAAACAGCTCCACCTGGGGACTGCAGGGAAGTGAAACAGCTCCACCTGGGGACCACAGAACAGTGAAACAGCTCCACCTGGGGACCGCAAAGCAGTGCAACAGCTCCACCTGGGGACCGCAGGGCAGTGAAACAGCTCCACCTGGGGACCGCAAAGCAGTGCAACAGCTCCACCTGGGGACCGCAGGGCAGTGAAACAGCTCCACCTGGGGACCGCAAAGCAGTGCAACAGCTCCACCTGGGGACCGCAGGGCAGTGAAACAGCTCCACCTGGGGACCGCAAAGCAGTGCAACAGCTCCACCTGGGGACCGCAGGGCAGTGAAACAGCTCCACCTGGGGACCGCAAAGCAGTGCAACAGCTCCACCTGGGGACCGCAGGGCAGTGAAACAGCTCCACCTGGGGACCGCAAAGCAGTGCAACAGCTCCACCTGGGGACCGCAGGGCAGTGAAACAGCTCCACCTGGGGACCGCAAAGCAGTGCAACAGCTCCACCTGGGGACCGCAGGGCAGTGAAACAGCTCCACCTGGGGACCGCAAAGCAGTGCAACAGCTCCACCTGGGGACCGCAGGGCAGTGAAACAGCTCCACCTGGGGACCGCAAAGCAGTGCAACAGCTCCACCTGGGGACCGCAGGGCAGTGAAACAGCTCCACCTGGGGACCGCAAAGCAGTGCAACAGCTCCACCTGGGGACCGCAGGGCAGTGAAACAGCTCCACCTGGGGACTGCAGGGAAGTGAAACAGCTCCACCTGGGGACCACAGAACAGTGAAACAGCTCCACCTGGGGACCGCAAAGCAGTGCAACAGCTCCACCTGGGGACCGCAGGGCAGTGAAACAGCTCCACCTGGGGACCGCAAAGCAGTGCAACAGCTCCACCTGGGGACCGCAGGGCAGTGAAACAGCTCCACCTGGGGACCGCAAAGCAGTGCAACAGCTCCACCTGGGGACCGCAGGGCAGTGAAACAGCTCCACCTGGGGACCGCAAAGCAGTGCAACAGCTCCACCTGGGGACCGCAGGGCAGTGAAACAGCTCCACCTGGGGACCGCAAAGCAGTGCAACAGCTCCACCTGGGGACCGCAGGGCAGTGAAACAGCTCCACCTGGGGACCGCAAAGCAGTGCAACAGCTCCACCTGGGGACCGCAGGGCAGTGAAACAGCTCCACCTGGGGACCGCAAAGCAGTGCAACAGCTCCACCTGGGGACCGCAGGGCAGTGAAACAGCTCCACCTGGGGACCGCAAAGCAGTGCAACAGCTCCACCTGGGGACCGCAGGGCAGTGAAACAGCTCCACCTGGGGACCGCAAAGCAGTGCAACAGCTCCACCTGGGGACCGCAGGGCAGTGAAACAGCTCCACCTGGGGACCGCAAAGCAGTGCAACAGCTCCACCTGGGGACCGCAGGGCAGTGAAACAGCTCCACCTGGGGACTGCAGGGAAGTGAAACAGCTCCACCTGGGGACCACAGAACAGTGAAACAGCTCCACCTGGGGACCGCAAAGCAGTGCAACAGCTCCACCTGGGGACCGCAGGGCAGTGAAACAGCTCCACCTGGGGACCGCAAAGCAGTGAAACAGCTCCACCTCGGGACCACAGGGCAGTGAAACAGCTCCTCCTGGGGACCGCAGTCCACTTAAACAGCTCCACCTGGGGACCACAAACCTGTGAAACAGCTCCACCTGGGGAACGCAAAGCTGTGAAACAGCTGCACCAGGGGACCGCAGGGCAGTGAAACAGCTCCACCTGGGGACCGCAGGGCAGTGAAACAGCTCCACCTCGGGACCACAGGGCAGTGAAACAGCTCCACCTGGGGACCGCAGGGTAGTGAAACAGCTCCACTTGGGGACCACAAGGCAGTGAAACAGCTCCACTTGGGGAATGCAAAGCTGTGAAACAGCTGCACCTGGGGACCGCAGGGCAGTGAAACAGCTCCCTCTGGGGACCTCAAAGCTGTGAAACAGCTCCACCTGGGGACCAGAGGGCAGTGAAACATCTCCAATTGGGGACCGCAGGGCAGTGAAACAACTCCACCTGGGGACCACAAGGCAGTGAAACAGCTCCACCTGGGGACCACAAGGCAGTGAAACAGCTCCACCTGGAGACCTCAGGGCAGTGAAACAGCTCCTCCTGGGGCCCGCAGTCCAGTGAAACTGCTCCACCTGGGAACCACAACACAGTGAAACAGCTCCAACTGGGCACCGTAGGGCAGTGCAATGGCACCACCTGGGGACCGAAGGGCAGTGAAACAGCTCCACCTGGGGACCGCAAAGCAGTGCAACAGCTCCACCTAGGGATCACAGAGCAGTGAAATAGCTCCACCTGGGGACCGCAGGGCAGCGAAACACCTCCACCTGGGGACTGTAATGCAGGGAAACAGCTCCACCTGGGGACCACAAGGCAGTGAAACAGCTCCACCTGGGGAGCGCAGGGCAGTGAAACAGCTCCTCCTGGGGCCCGCAAAGCAGTGAAACAGCTCCACCTGGGGACCACAAGGCAGTGAAACAGCTTCACCTGGGGACCGCAAAGCAGTGCAAGAGCTCCACCTGGGGACTGCAGGGCAGTGAAACAGCTCCACCTGGGGAACGCAAAGCTGTGAAACAGCTCCA
>NW_025214940.1:43323-48527 GCF_004010195.1 Chiloscyllium plagiosum
CAGGGCAGTGAAACAGCTCCACCTGGGGACTTCAAAGCAGTGAAACAGCTCCACCTGGGGACCGCAGGGCAGGGAAACAGCTCCACCTGGGGTCCGCAACGCAGTGCAACAGCTCCACCTGGGGACTGCAGGGCAGTGAAACAGCTCCACCTCGGGACCAAAGGGCAGTGAAACAGCTCCTCCTGGGGACCGCGGTCCAGTGAAACAGCTCCACCTGGGGACTGCACGGCAGTGAAACAGCTCCACCTGGGGACCGCAGGGCAGGGAAACAGCTTCACCTGGGGACCGCAAAGCAGTGCAAGAGCTCCACCTGGGGACTGCAGGGCAGTGAAACAGCTCCACCTGGGGACCACAGGGCAGTGAAACAGCTCATCCTGGGGACCTCAGGGCAGTGCAAGAGCTCCACCTGGGGACTGCAGGGCAGTGAAACAGCTCCACCTGGGGACCACAAGGCAGTGAAACAGCTCCACCTGGGGACCACAGGGCAGTGAAACAGCTCATCCTGGGGACCTCAGGGCAGTGAAACAGCTCCACCTGGGGACCACAGGGCAGTGAAACAGCTCCACCTGGGGACCGCAAAGCTGTTCAATAGCTCCACCTGGGGACCGCATGGCAGTGAAACAGCTCCACCTGGGGACCGCAGGGCAGCGAAACAACTCCACCTGGGGACCGCAGGGCAGTGAAACAGCTCCACCTGGGGACCGCAAAGCATTGCAACAGCTCCACCTGGGGACTACAGGGGAGTGAAACAGCTCCACCTCGGGACCACAGGGCAGTGAAACAGCTCCTCCTGGGGACCGCAGGGCAGTGAAACAGCTCCACCTGGGGACCACAAACCTGTGAAACAACTGTATCTGGGGACCACAGGGCAGTAAAACAGCTCCACCTGGGGACCGCAGTGCAGTGAAACACCTCCACCTGGGGAACGCAAAGCTGTGAAACAGCTCCACCTGGAGACCGCAGGGCAGTGAAACAGCTCCACCTGGGGACTTCAAAGCTGTGAAACAGCTCCACCTGGGGACCGCAATGCAGTGAAACAGCTCCAATTGCGGACCACAGGGCAGTGAAACAGCTCCACCTGGGGACCACAAGGCAGTGAAACAGCTCCACCTGGGGACCGCATGGCAGTGAAACAGCTCCACCTGGGGACCGCAAGGCAGTGAAACAGCTCCACCTGGGGACCGCAGGGCAGTGAAACAGCTCCACCTGGGGACCACAAGGCAGTGAAACAGCTCCTCCTGGGGACCACAAGGCAGTGAAACAGCTCCACCTGGGGACCGAAGGGCAGGGAATCAGCTCCACCTGGGGACCACAGGGCAGGGAAACAGCTCCACCTGGGGACCACAGGGCAGTGCAACAGATCCACCTGGGGACCGCAGGGCAGTGAAACAGCTCCACCTGGGGACCGCAGGGCAGTGCAACAGCTCCACCTGGGGACCGCAGGGCAGTGAAACAGCTCCAGCTGGGGACCGCAAAGCAGTGAAACAGCTCCCACTGGGGACCGCACGGCAGTGAAACAGCTCCACCTGGGGTACGGAGTGCATTGAAACAGCTCCAGCTGGGGACCGCTGGGCAGTGCAACAGCTCCACCTGGGGACCGCAAAGCAGTGAAACAGCTCCACCTGGGGACCGAAGGGCAGTGAAACAGCTCCACCTGGGGACTGCAAAGCAGTTAAACAGCTCCACCTGGGGACCGAAGGGCAGTGAAACAGCTCCACCTGGGGACTGCAAAGCAGTGAAACAGCTCCACCTGGGGACCGCAAAGCAGTGCAACAGCTCCACCTGGGGACCGCAGGGCAGCGAAACAGCTCCACCTGGGGACCATAGGGCAGGGAAACAGCTCCACCTGGGGACCACAAGGCAGTGAAACAGCTCCACCTGGGGACCGCAGGGCAGTGAAACAGCTCCTCCTGCGGCCAGCAGTCCAGTGAAACAGCTCCCCCTGGGGACCACAAGGCAGTGAAACAGCTCCACCTGGGGAGCGCAGGGCAGTGAAACAGCTCCTTCTGCGGCCCGCAGTCCAGTGAAACAGCTCCCCCTGGGGACCCCAAGGCAGTGAAACAGCTTCACCTGGGGACCACAAAGCAGTGCAACAGCTCCCCCTGGGGACCGCAACGCAGTGCAACAGCTCCACCTGGGGACCGCAGGGCAGTGAAACAGCTCCACCTGGGGACCAAAGGGCAGTGAAACAGCTCCTCCTGGGGACCGCGGTCCAGTGAAACAGCTCCACCTGGGGACCACAAACCTGTGAAACAACCCCACCTGGGGACCACAAGGCAGTGAAACAGCTCCACCTGGGGACTGCAGGGCAGTGAAACAGCTCCACCTCGGGACCGCAGGGCAGTGAAAAAGCTCCTCCTGGGGACCGCGGTCCAGTGAAACAGCTCCACCTGGGGACAACAAACCTGTGAAACAACCCCACCTGGGGACCACAAGGCAGTGAAACAGCTCCACCTGGGGAATGCAAAGCTGTGAAACAGCTCCACCTGGGGACCTCAGGGCAGTGAAACAGCTCCACCTGGGGACATCAAAGCTGTGAAACAGCTCCATCTGGGGACCATAGGGCAGTGAAACAGCTCCAATTGCGGACCGCAGGGCAGCGAAACAGCTCCACCTGGGGACCACAAGGCAGTGAAACAGCTCCACCTGGGGAACGCATGGCAGTGAAACAGCTCCACCTGGGGAACACAGGGCAGTGAAACAGTTCCACCTGGGGACCACAAGGCAGTGAAACAGCTCCTCCTGGGACCACAAGGCAGTGAAACAGCTCCACCTGGGGACCGCAGGGCAGAGAATCAGATCCACCTGGGGACCGCAAAGCAGTGAAACAGCTCCACCTGGGGACCGCAGGGCAGTGAAACAGCTCCACCTGGGGACCGTAGGGCAGTGCAACAGCTCCACCTGGGGACCGCAGGGCAGCGAAACAGCTCCACCTGGGGACCGTAAGGCAGGGAAACAGCTCCACCTGGGGACCACAAGGCAGTAAAACAGCTCCACCTGGGGACCGCAGGGCAGAGAAACAGCTCCTCCTGGGGCCCGCAGTCCAGTGAAACAGCTCCACCTGGAGACCACAAGGCAGTGAAACAGCTCCACCTGGGGACCACAAAGCAGTGAAACAGCTCCACTTGGGGACCGCAGGGCAGTGAAACAGCTCCTCCTGGGGACCGCAGTCCAGTGAAACAGCTCCACCTGGGGACCGCAAACCTGTGAAACAGCTCCACCTGGGGACAACAGGGCAGTGAAACAGCTCCACCTGGTGACCGCAGGGCAGTGAAACAGCTCCACCTGGGGACCACAAGGCAGTGAATCATCTCCAACTGGGGAAGGCAAAGCTGTGAAACAGCTCCACCTGGGGACCACAGGGCAGTGAAACAGCTCCACCTGGGGACCTCAAAGCTGTGAAACAGCTCCACCTGGGGACCATAGGGCAGTGAAACAGCTCCAATTGGGGACCGCAGGGCAGTGAAACAGCTCCACCTTAGGGAACAAAAGGCAGCGAAACAGCTCCACCTTGGGAACGCACGGCAGTGAAACAGCAACACCTGGGGACCGCAAGGCAGGGAAACAGCTCCACATAGAGACCACAAGGCAGTGAAACAGCTCCACCTGGGGACCGTTGGGCAGGGAAACAGCTCCACCTGGGGACCACAAGGCAGTGAAACAGCTCCACCTGGGGAACGCAGGGCAGTGAAACAGCTCCACCTGGGGACCGCAAGGCAGTGAAACAGCTCCTCCTTGGGACCGCAAAGCAGTGCAACAGCTCCACCTGGGGACCGCAGGGCAGTGAAACAGCTCCACCTGGGGACCGCAGGGCAGGGAAACAGCTCCTCCTGGGGACCGCAAAGCAGTGCAACAGCTCCACCTGGGGACCATTGGGCAGGGAAACAGCTCCACCTGGAGACTACAAGGTAGTGAAACAGCTCCACCTGGGGACTGCAGGGCAGTGAAACAGCTCCACCTGGGGACCGCAATGCAGTGCAACAGCTCCACCTGGGGTTCGCAGGGCAGGGTAACAGCTCCACCTGGGGACCGCAGGGCAGTGAAACAGCTCCACCTGGGGAACGCAGGGCAGTGAAACAGCTCCACCTGGGGACTGCAGGGCAGTGAAACAGCTTCACCTGGGGACCACAAAGCAGTGCAACAGCTCCACCTGGGGTTCGCTGGGCAGGGAAACACCTCCACCTGGGGACCGCAGGGCAGTGAAACAGCTCCACCTGGGGACCACAGGGCAGTGAAACAGCTCCACCTGGGGATCGCAGGTGAGTGAAACAGCTCCACCTGTGGACCAGAGGGCCGGGAAACAGCTCCACCTGGGGACCGCAGGGCAGTGAAACAACTCCACCTCGGGACCAAAGGGCAGTGAAACAGCTCCTCCTGGGGACCGCAGTCCAGTGAAACAACTCCACCTGGGGACCACAGGGCAGTGAAACAGCTCCACCTGGGGACCGCAGGGCAGTGAAACAGCTCCTCCTGGGGCCCGCAGTCCAGTGAAACAGCTCCACCTGGGGACCACAAGGCAGTGAAACAGCTCCACCTGGGGAACGCAAAGCTGTGAAACAGCTCCACCTGGGGACCAAAGGGCAGTGAAACAGCTCCACCTGGTGACCGCGGGGCAGTGAAACAGCTCCACCTGGGGACCTCAAAGCTGTGAAACAGCTCCACCTGGGGACCACAGGGCAGGGAAACAGCTCCACCTGGGCACCGCAAGGCAGTGAAACAGCTCCAGCTGGGGACCGCAGGGCAGTGAACAGCTCCTCCTGGGGACCGCAAAGCTGTGAAACAGCTCCATCTGGGGACCATAGGGCAGTGAAACAGCTCCAATTGGGGACCACAGGGCAATGAAACAGCTCCACCTGGGGACCGCAAGGTAGTGAAACAGCTCCATCTGGGGACCACAGGGCAGTGAAACAACTCCACCTGGGGACCACAAGGCTGTGAAACAGCTTCACCTGGGGACCGCAAGGCAGTGAAACAGCTCCACCTGGGGACCAGAGGGCAGGGAAACATCTCCACCTGGGGACCGCAGGGCAGTGAAACAGCTCCACCTGGGGACCAGAGGGCAGGGAAACATCTCCACCTGGGGACCGCAGGGCAGTGAAACAGCTCCACCTGGGGATCGCAGGTGAGTGAAACAGCTCCACCTGTGGACCAGAGGGCCGGGAAACAGCTCCACCTGGGGACCGCAGGGCAGTGAAACAGCTCCA
>NW_025214940.1:49495-51543 GCF_004010195.1 Chiloscyllium plagiosum
AGCTCCACCTGGGGAATGCAAAGCTGTGAAACAGCTCCACCTGGGGACCTCAGGGCAGTGAAACAGCTCCACCTGGGGACCATAGGGCAGTGAAACAGCTCCAATTGCGGACTGCAGGGCAGTGAAACAGCTCCACCTGGGGACCACAAGGCAGTGAAACAGCTCCACCTGGGGAACGCATAGCAGTGAAACAGCTCCACCTGGGGACCACAGGGCAGTGAAACAGTTCCACCTGGGGACCACAAGGCAGTGAAACAGCTCCTCCTGGGACCACAAGGCAGTGAAACAGCTCCACCTGGGGACCGCAGGGCAGTGAAACAGCTCCACCTGGGGATGGCAGGGCAGCAATACAGCTCCAGTGGTATAAACAGTTCCCTCTGGGCAATGAAGGATCTACTGCAGCCGGCATCAGCCTGAGGTAAAGAGAAACTGCTAGAAACCTACAACACAGGGCTGAGAAAGACTGGGAGTCCCCAGTGAAAACTGGGCACACTGTAATGTGTACTGATGGTCAGGCTTTGTCAGTATAAATTTCAAAGTGTGCTTGAACAGAAATACAGACCACCTCGCACACACTCATAGATTATACTCACACCAGCACAGAGTCCCACTCGAAAAGCATGGCACCATCTCACAACTCAGTTTGCTTCCTGAATTGTCGGCTGGCAGATCTGTCCCCCTTAGAGAGTTCCTGAAGAAGGGCCTGTGTCCGAAACGTCGAATCTCCTGTTCCCTGGATGTTGCCTGACCTGCTGTGCTGTTCCAGCAATAAAGTTTCAACTTTGATCTCCAGCATCTGCAGACCTCACTTTCTCCTTAGAGAGTGGGAACACCCTCGGAACTAAAGACAAACTATTATCGTAGCTCAGCTGCCAAAGGAAGTGGTGGAGGCTGGTACAATTACAACATTGAAGAAGCATCTGGATGGGTATATGAATAGTAAGGGTTTGGAGGGATATGGGCCGGGCGCTGGCAAATGGGACTAGATTGAGTTGGGATATCTGGTCGGCATGGACGTGTTGGACTGAAGGGTCTGTTTCCGTGCTGTACATCTCCATGACTATAACTCGCTGGTTAACCCTTCGAATCTGGGATCGAATATAAAAAAAAAGATAGGAACGATCTCATTCACATAGCTTTATTTGGGTTTTCTGGAGTCACATGACCTTAAAGCAGGCGTTCCATTGGGAAATGATAGGAATTTCAAAGCCAGCTTTCTATTGGACGCACATCTCCAGCTGGTAATGACACTTCTCAAAGGTTGGGGTTGGGGGGAGGTGAGGTTAATATACAGTTTCCAAATGTTGCTCCAGGACCAGACTTTCACTAATAGCATTCAGTATTCATTGTCTATATCGCCTGCTCTCCCTGAACACCAGCACAGCCACCAGCTGGGTATCACAGCAGGGACTGTTAGAGTGCTCTGGGTGTTTCAAACACCCTGCGTACATTAAATCATTAACAGAAGAGAAAGAAGGGCAAAAAAGAGAGAAGGGTGACAGAATAAGAGTTCAAAGTAACAACATACAGACATGCTGCGACATTAAATCAAGAGACAGAGAGAGAGAGAAGGCAACTTCTGGGCATAATGTCGCAGATCTCTATCTAATTTATTTTAATTAAAATAAATTTTTTCATTTATTTTAATTAAAAAAAGTGGATTTTGAACATTGCTCCGTGCCATTGCTGGACGGGTGTGTACAGCACAACACATCTCAGCCATGTGACATCTCCAGAAATAACATCACTGCCAAATCCTCATGTCATTCTCTCACACACGCTCAGACTATCTCTCGCTCTCTCAAACGCTCAGACTCTCTCTCTCTCTCACACACACACACACACTCACACAGACTCAGACTTACAGACTCTGACACACAGACTCGCACACACAGACTCTCACACACAGACTCTCACACACAGACTCTCACACACAGACTCTCACACACAGACTCTCCCTCTCTCGCCCTCTTGCCCTCTCTCTCCCTCTCTCGCCCTCGCTCCCTCTATCTTGCCCTCTCTCCCTCTCCCGCCCTCACTCCCTCCTT
>NW_025214940.1:54254-56000 GCF_004010195.1 Chiloscyllium plagiosum
CAGACTCTCTCTCTCACACACACACACTCACACACTCTCTCACACACACACACACACAGACTCTCTCTCTCACACACACACACTCACACACTCTCTCACACACACACACACACAGACTCTCTCTCTCACACACACACACTCACACACTCTCTCACACACACACACACACAGACTCTCTCTCTCACACACACACACACACAGACTCTCTCTCTCACACACACACACACACAGACTCTCTCTCTCACACACACACACACACAGACTCTCTCTCTCACACACACACACACACAGACTCTCTCTCTCACACACACACACACACAGACTCTCTCTCTCACACACACACACACACAGACTCTCTCTCTCACACACACACACACACAGACTCTCTCTCTCACACACACACACACACAGACTCTCTCTCTCACACACACACACTCACACACTCTCTCACACACACACACACACAGACTCTCTCTCTCACACACACACACACACAGACTCTCACACACACACATAGACTCTCTCTCACACATAGACTCTCTCTCACACACAGACTCTATCTGACGCACAGACACTCTCTCTCGCTCTCAGTTTCTCCTGCGGAGAGACGCGGATGCCGAGCAGGGCTGTCAGCAGTCGGTGGTAATTTTCGCCGAGAGTTCCTGAATGCGCCGTGAGCTGCAGTTCTTGCACAGGATGTGACCGTCCAACGGATAGCAGCCACAGCCCTCACCTTCTGACGACAGGATGAAGCCACAATCCTGTGGAGGTCAGCAACATGTGGAAAGGGTTAGAGGGACGAACGGTTCATGGGCATTTCAGAGAAACAACGTGAATTGCTATGTCGCCTTTTACAACCCTCAGACAGTGCAGCACCCGCTTAATGCTGTTCCATCATTCACTGGCTGATCTATATCCAAAAGCCATTTGCCTGTTTCGTTCCCTGACCCTTAATGCCCTTAGTCAATAAAACTCTCTCAATCGGTTTCCAATTAATTCACGTTGGGGGGAGCCGAGACTGCTCTAGATTTTCCCGCCTTTTAGCACATACGAGTCAGTAGCAGAGTCAGTCATTCAATCCTTGAGTCTTTCCGGCCATGTCTGGTCTGACTGTGGTCTCAATGTCACATTCCCTTTCACCCTCTCCCTCACCGAGCTTCTCAGGAAGACAGTTCCAGGGAGTCTCAGCCCTCTGGGAGAAAGCATTTATCTCCATCTCTGTGTTAAAGAGCTGACCCTTGAATTATAAAACAATAAGTCACCCCTAGTTCTAGATTTTCTAGCCAAGAGGAACCACCGTCTCCATCCCTGTCAGGATGGAGGATTTGCTTCCTGACATCACTCCTGAACGGCCTGGCTCGTTCAGGGACCGGAAGCCAGCATCGCCAGAACTGGATTCTCCCCAATGAATCCTGTAGTCCTCACAATCAGAACCACCCACTTATACCCTGGAGACTGAACAAGAATGCAAGCGTACACTGGGCCCATCGAGAGGAGCAGCGAGTTCTTACCTCACACTTGTAGCAATTCACATGGAAGCTGCGATCGAGGGCGACAATCCTGACTGTCTCCTCCTGCCCTGCATCAGGCATGATGGGCTTGGTACAAACAGAACAGCGAGGGGCAAACTTCCTGCTCGGGAGAGAATCACACCATAGTTCAGGTGAAGGCTTCACAGGGGAAAAGGCCTCACCACACAGCAGGTCAAAACAGTGGCCTATCATTAAAAAGACTAACATCGAGAAA
>NW_025214941.1:0-1069 GCF_004010195.1 Chiloscyllium plagiosum
ATCTGTGCCAATTTGAAAGTCCAGGGGGCCCTCAGCCACCCAGTTTACCAAAATATTTTTCCTTGCACAGAAAGAGAGAATAGAAAATAGTCTCTTCCCGTGCATATCCAGGGTGGGTAAGTTCGAAAAGCCCAGAAGGAGAGATACGGGGTCCACTTTAATTTCCGTTCCTAAAATTTCTGTCAGGGCACTGGCTACTTTAGTCCAGTATCTACGGACCTTATGACAGGTCCATAGACAATGTACAAGAGTGCCCACCTCTATTTTACATTTGAGACACATTGGGGATGCCCCTGCCTTAAATTTTGCCAATCGATCCGGTGCTATATGGGCCCTATGAAGTATCTTCAGCTGGATAGCCTGAGTTCTGTTACAGATGGTGATTCTTCTGGCGTTTTCCCAAATGTCATTCCACGTTTCTATAGAGATTTCTAGTCCCAATTCCTGATCCCATGTTTTAAGCAGATTGTCCATATCTCCCGATACTTCGTCATGTAGTAAATGATAAATAGTACTGATGCAGGATACCCCCATTGGTCGTAGTACTCTACATTCTCTATCTTATTTATAAAGACTATCTAATAACATAGTCTCCTTCTGTAAATAGTCTCGAATTTGGAAGTATCGATAGAGGTCTCCATTAGGTAATCCGAATTTCTGACGCAGCTGTTCAACAGACATCAGGACCCCATCTTCAAATAGGTCCCCTAGACATGAGATACCCCTGGATCTCCAGAGTTTAAAAGTGGCATCTGTGGGGATCCAAGATGGCGGCGACCCAGTAAGACTGAGTCTATAGTGCTCCTCCCAAGACTTGGGCACAGTGGGTCACCTACCCCCTACCAAGCTCACCAAATCATTTATAAATCATTTATAATAGTTTAGTAACTCAATTAGTTGTGTAACATTACATTTAAGCAACTTTATCCTAAGTTAAAATGACTAAAGGGAAGGGAGCCCGCAGCTCTCAGCAAGCAGGAACCCCTCCCCCACACTCTCCAGCTGCAGCAGAGGCGTCCACAGCCGCCCCGGGGGACTTACCAACAGTAACAAGCCTTGCAGAAATGCT
>NW_025214941.1:22900-26661 GCF_004010195.1 Chiloscyllium plagiosum
TGTAATGTAGTCAGTGTGCAATGTAGTCACTGTGCAATGTGGTCAGTGTGTAATATAGTCAGTGCTATAATGTAGTCAGTGCTGTAATGAAGTCAGTGTGTAAAGCAGTCAGTGCTATAATGTAGTCAGTGTGTAATGCAGTCAGTGTTATAATGTAGTCAGTGCTATAATGTAGTCAGTGTGTAATGTAGTCAGTGTGCAATGCAGTAAGTGCGTAATGCACTCAGTGTGTAATGCGGTCAGTGTGTAATGCGGTCAGTGTGCAATGTAGTCAGTGTGTAATGTAGTCAGTGTGTAATGCAGTCAGTGTATAATGTAGTCAGTGTGTAATGCGGTCAATGTGTAATATAGTCAGTGTGTAATGCAGTCAGGGTGTAATGTAGTCAGTGCTGTAATGCAGTCAGTGTGTAATGTAGTCAGTGTGTAATTTAGTCACTCTTGTAATGTAGTCAGTGTGCAATGTAGTCAGTGCGTAATGTAGTCAGTGCTGTAATGTAGTCAGTGTGCAATGTAGTCAGTGTGTAATGTAGTCAATGCTATAATATAGTCAGTGTGTAATGTAGTCAGTGTGCAATGTAGTCACTGTGCAATGTGGTCAGTGTGTAATATAGTCAGTGCTATAATGTAGTCAGTGCTGTAATGAAGTCAATGTGTAAAGCAGTCAGTGCTATAATGTACTCAGTATGTAATGCAGTCAGTGCTATAATGTAATCAGTGCTATAATGTAGTCAGTGTGTAATGTAGTCAGTGTGCAATGTAGTCAGTGTGTAATGTAGTCAATGTGCAATGCAGTAAGTGCGTAATATACTCAGTGTGTAATGCGGTCAGTGTGTAATGCAGACAGAGTGTAATGCAGTCAATGTGTAATGCAGTCAGTGTGTAATGTAGTCAGCGCTGTAATGAAGTCAGTATGTAATGCAGTCAGTGCTATAATGTAGTCAGTGTGTAATGTAGTCAGTGTGCAATGCAGTCAGTGTATAATGCAGTCAGTGTGTAATGTGGTCAGTGTGTAATGCGATCAGTGTGTAATGCGGTCAGTGTGTAATGCAGTCAGAGTGTAATGCGGTCAATGTGTAATGCAGTCAGTGTGTAATTTAGTCAGTCTTGTAATGTAGTCAGTGCATAATGTAGTCAGTGCTGTAACATAGTTAGTGCTGTAATGTAGTCAGTGTGTAATGTAGTCAGTCTTGTAATGTGGTCAGTGTGTAATGTGGTCAGTGCTATAATGTAAACAATGTATAATGTAGTCAGTGTGCAATGTACACAGTGTGCAATGTAGTCAGTCTGTAATGCAGTCAGTGTGTAATGTGGTCAGTGCTATAATGCAGTCAGTGTGTAATGAAGTCATTGTGTAATGCAGTCAGTATGTAATGCAGTCTGTGTGTAATGCAGTCAGGGTGTAATGTAGTCAGTATGTAATGTAGCCAGTGTGTAATTTAGTCAGTCTTGTAATGTAGTCAGTGCATAATGTAGTCAGTGCTGTAACGTAGTCAGTGTGCAATGTAGTCAGTGTGTAATGTAATCAGTGCTGTAATGTAGTCAGAGCTATAATGCAGTCAGTCTTGCAATGTAGTCAGTGTCAATGCAGTCAGTGCTATAACGTAGTCAGTGTGAAATGTAGTCAGTGTGCAATGCAGTCAGTGTGTAATGTGGTCAGTGCTATAATGTAAACAATGTGTAATGTAGTCAGTGTGCAATGTACACAGTGTGCAATGTAGTAAGTCTGTAATGCAGTCAGTGTGTAATGCAGTCATTGTGTAATGTAGTCAGTGTGTAATGTATTCAGTGATGTAATGCAGTCAGTGCGTAATGTAGTCAGTGTGTAATGCGGTAAATGTGTAATGCAGTCAGTATGTAATGCAGTCAGGGTATAATGTAGACAGTGTGAAATGGAGTCAGTGTGTAATTTAGTCACTCTTGTAATGTAGTCAGTGTGCAATGTAGTCAGTGTGTAATTTAGTCAATCTTGTAATGTAGTCAGTGTGTAATGTGGTCAGTGCTATAATGTAGTCAGTGCCGTAATGTAGTCAGTGTGCAATGTAGTCAGTGTGTAATGTAGTCAGTGCTATAATGCAGTCAGTGCTATAAAGCAGTCAGTGTGTAATGTAATCAGTGTGTAATGCAGTCAATGCTATAATGTAGTCAGTGTGTAATGCAGTCAGTGCTATAATGCAGTCAGTGTGTAATGTAGTCTGTGCTATAATGTAATCAGTGTGTAATTTAGTCAGTCTTGTAATGAGTCAGTGTGTAATGTGGTCAGTGCTATAATGTAAACAATGTACAATGTAGACAGTGTGCAATGTGCACAGTGTGCAATGTAGTCAGTCTGTAATGCAGTCAGCATGTAATGTGGTCAGTGTGTAATGCAGTCAGTGTGTAATGTAGACAGTGTGTAATGTAGTCAGTGTGCAATGTAGTCACTGTGCAAAGTAGTCAGTGTGTAATGTAGTCAGTGCTGTAATGTAGTCAGTGCTATAATGTAGTCAGAGCTGTAATGAAGTCCGTTTGTAATGCAGTCAGTGCTATAATGTAGTCAGTGTGTAATGTGGTCAGTGTGTAATGCAGTCAGTGTGTAATGCAGTAATTGTGTAATCTAGTCAGTGTGTAATGTATTCAGTGATGTAATGCAGTCAGTGTGTAATGTAGTCAGTGTGTAATGTAGTCAGTGTGTAATACAGTCAGTGGTAAAATGTAGTCAGTTCATAATGTAGTCAGTGTGTAATGCGGTCAGTGTGTAATGCAGTCAGTGTGTAATGTAATCATTGTGTAATGTAGTCAGTGTGTAATGTATTCAGTGATGTAATGCAGTCAGTGTGTAATGTAGTCAGTGTGTAATGCGGTCAATGTGTAATGCAGTCAGTTTGTAATGCAGTCAGTGTGTAATGTAGACAGTGCTGTAATGCAGTCAGTGTGGAATGTAGTCAGTGTGTAATATAGTCAGTGCGTAATGTAGTCAGTGCGTAATGTAGTGAATGTGTAATGCAGCCAGTGTGTAATATGATCAGTGTGTCATGTGATCAGTGTGTAATGTAGTCAGTGTGTAATGTGGTCAGTATGTAGTGTAGTCAGTGTGTAATAATGTGGTCAGTATGTAGTGTAGTCAGTGTGTAATGTAGTCAGTGTGTAATGTGATCAGTGTGTAATGTGATCAGTGTGTAATGCAGTCAGTGTGTAATGTGATCAGTGTGTAATGTGATCAGTGTGTAATGTAGTCAGTGTGTAATGTGATCAGTGTGTAATGTAGTCAGTGTGTAATGTAGTCAGTGCGTAATGTAGTCAGTGTGTAATGTAGCCAGTGTGTAATGTGATCAGTGTGTAATGTATTCAATGTATAATGTAGTCAGCATGTAATGTAGTCAATGTGTAATGTGGTCAGTGTTTAATGTGGTCAATATGTAATGTGGTCAGTGTATAATGACATAGGGTCGGATGATGTGGAGTCTGTGTGGGTTGAATTGAGGAACCACAAAAACAAAAAAACCATAATGAGAGTTATGTACAGACCTCCTAACAGTGGTCAGGACCAGGGGCACAACATGTACCGGGAAATAGAGAAGGCATGTCAGAAAGGCAAGGTCACGGTGATCATGGGAGACTTCAATATGCAGGTGGACTGGGTAAATATGTTGCCAGTGGATCCAAAGAAAGGAAATTCATGGAATGCTTACAGGATGGCTTTTTGGAACAGCTTGTCATGGAGCCCACAAGGGAGCAGGCTATTCTGGACCTAGTGCTATGTAATGAACCAGACTTTATAAAAA
>NW_025214941.1:28964-37628 GCF_004010195.1 Chiloscyllium plagiosum
GTACTGTGTCCAGTTTTGGTTCCCACACCTCAGGAAGGACATACTGGACTGGAGCGTGTCCAGCAGAGATTCACACGGATGATCCCTGAAATGGGTGGTCTAACATATGAGGAACGGCTGAGGATCCTGGGATTGTATTCATTGGAGTTTAGAAGATTAAGGGGAGATCTAATAGAAACTTACAAGATAATACATGGCTTGGAGAGGGTGGACGCTAGAAAATTGTTTCCGTTAGGCAAGGAGACTAGGACCTGTGGACACAGCCTTAGAATTAGAGGGGGTAAATTCAGAACAGAAATGCGGAGACATTTCTTCAGCCAGAGAGTGGTGGGCCTGTGGAATTCATTGCCGCAGAGTGCATTGGAGGCTGGGACGCTAAATGTCGTCAAGGCAGAGATTGATAAATTCTTGATGTCACAAGGAATTAAGGGCTACGGGGGGAATGCAGGTAAGTGGACTCAGCCATGATTGAATTGGGGAGTGGACTCGATGAGCCGAATGCCCTTACTTCCACTCCTATGTCTTATGGTCTTATAATGTGGTCAGTGTGTAATGTAGTCAGTGTATCATATAGTCAGTGTATAATGTAGTCAGTGTGTAATGTAGTCAGTCTGTAATGTGGTCAGTGTGTAATGTAGTCAGTGTGTGATATAGTCAGTATATAATGTAGTCAGTGTGTAATGTAGTCAGTTTATAATGTGATCAGTGTGTAATTTAGTCAGTGTATAATATAGTAAGTGTATAATGTAGTCAGTGTGTAATGTAGTCAGTGTGTAATATAGTCAGTGTGTAATATGGTCAGTGTATAATGTAGTCAGTGTGTAATGTGGTCAATGTGTAATGTAGTCAGTGTGTAATGTAGTCAGTGTGTAATGTAGTTAGGGTGTAATGTAGAAATGAGAACATCTAAACTCTGACAGCAAGCTCCCACTAACCTGAATGAGCCCATTAGAAAAACTGTGCCGCTGATGTTGGTGAGGGCTAGCTATTGACTCAGACCCTGGGGATCATCCCTCGAATCTTCCTGGGAACGGCTGCATTGTATCTTTGATGGTCTGTTCGAGCAGATGGATCATGGTGGTCCTCACCAAGGCCTCACTATTCTCTGGCTTCACTTGGTCAGGAAGGACTGAGACGCAGCCTGAGTCAGTATATAGTTTGGGGAATTTGGAGGCAGAGTGGGAATTTGATGTAAAGGGGAAGCAGTGCTTTGGTTTGCTTTTTCAGTTTCAGAGTTTGTCAGATTTTTTTAACGGATAGGCTGAAGTCCAGGATCAGGGTTCCTGCCCAAAAAAGTGACATCACAGATAGACCATAAAGTCATTGCCTGGGGATTTGACTATCGATTATAGGTTATTTTCAGATTGAAGGTAAAAAGGGGAAATATTTATAGGTTGCAAAATATCCAGCCAGTACAAAATTCTTAAAAATCAAATTAAGTGCAAAGTGAATAAAATAGCTATGCTGGTCTAGGTGATGTGTTGTACCTGGATGATGTCGGAGCTGGTGGACCCCATTGTGGTTCAGAGTGATCACACCTGGAGCAAGTGCTGGTTGTTTGAGGAGCTCCGGCTTGGAGTTGGTGAACTGGAGTCTGAGCATCGAACACTGTGATCCTTCAGGGAGGGGGAGAGTTACCTGGACACTCTGTTTCAGGAGGCAGTCACAGCCCTTAGATTAACAACCTCAAATTCGGTTAGTGGACAGAGATAGGAGGGTCTGACTCTGAGTGAGGGATATAGAGGGATCCAGGGGGTAGTGCTGAAAGAGCCACAGCCCTTGAGCTTGTCTAACAGGATTGAGATTGTTTCTCCCTGTGTGGATGGGAGTGAGGGCTGTAGGGGGAGTCTGCAAACTCACCAGAGCACCATGGTACAGGGAGCCACTCAAGAGCAGGGAGAAAGAGAAATGTGATTGTAAACAGGGATAACACAGTCAGGGGAATAGACACTGCTCCCTGCGGCCAGGATCGAGGGTCCCAAAGGCTGTGTTGTCTGCCTGTTGCCTGGGTTCAGAATATCTCCCCTGGGCTGCAGAGGAACTTGGAGTGGGATGGGAAAGATCCAGCTATCATGGTTTGTATAGGTACCAACGATATAGGTGAGGAAAGGTTAGAGGTTCTGCTGATGGAATATGAGCAGCTGGGGGCTGAAGTTAAAAGCAGAACCAAAAAGGGCAATATTTCTGGATCACTACCTGAGCCAGGAGCTAATTGGCCCAGGGTCAACAAGATTAAGAAATAAACACGTAGCTCAAAGATTGGTGTAGGAGAAACGGGTTTGAATTCATGGGACATTGGCATCAGTCCTGGGGAAGGACAGAACTGTTCCGATGGGATGGCCTCCATCTGAATCATGCTGGGGCCAGAGTCCTCGGGAATCGCATAACTAGGGCTGTTTCTCCCATTACATTTCACACTGAAAAATAATACCGTGCTCCAGGTGCACATCTGAGCAAGACAGATAAATGATGAACAGGACTAAATCACATTGATCTGGAGCTGACAACAAACTTGTCAGTTTAAATGTCAAGAGAAAAGCACAGGAGATTAACAAATAAATTTTACAACATTTTTTCATCATGTTTTCAAATCCTTCCATGGTCTCAGCCCTCTCTATCGCTGTAAGCTCCTCCAGTCCCACAACCTCCCAAAATATCTGTGTTTCTCCTTGATTTTAATCGCTCCCTTATTGGAAGCCTGCCTTCAGCTGTCTAGTCCCTAAACTCTGTAAGTGCTTCCCTCTCCATCCCTCTCTACCCTATTTCCACTTTTAAAACATTCTGAAATATTTCCTTCCCTAATATGGGCTATGATTTATTTATTGTCACATATATCTACAAAGATACAGTGAGAAGTGTTTTGATGCCGCAATTTGGCACTATTTTGAGTCAGAAAAATGATAAAAAGAAATTGCATCAGTAAAATATATCCTCAGTACAAGGGGTTTTTAAAAACAGGTCCACGGTTTCTGCAAGGTTTCCCAAGCCTCAGGGAGTCCGAGTGCCGGGTACAGCAACAATAACCTGGCCAAAAATCCCTGCTTCAGGCTTACCGCAATCAGAATTCCCCGTTCCAGGGCTGGCTAAAGCAGCAGTGACCCACCACCACATCCAGGAGTCCCTGCTCCGGGCCCAGCTAATGCCACAGTGACCCATCACAGCCAGGATTCCCCGCTCTGGGCCTGGCTAATGCTGCAGCCGATGCTCGGCCATATCTCTCCAGCTTCTCCATGATGTCAGATGATGAAAGAAAGATAAAAAGAGATAGGAAAGGACAGGAAGGGAAAGACAGAAAAGGATGTGGCTGACCTTATCCTGACCCTGTGAAGGACTGTGTTATACTTCGTTATGTTGAATTATATAAATGCAAGTTACTGTTAGAAAATGTGTGTGTGTGTGTAGGACTGTGGTGTTTGCATCTGTGTCTGAATGTTTGTGTGTGTGTGTGACTGTATGTCTGTGTGCGTCTTTGTGTGTATGTGCGTCTGTATGTGTGTGTGTTTGTGGAGGACTGTTTGTGTCTGTGTCTGTGTCTGTGTGTTTGTGACTGTGACTTTATGTCTGTGTGTGTCTTTATGTGTTTGTGTGAGCGTATGTGTGTAAGGCTACCATACCTTTCCTTGACGAGTTGTGTTTTGAAGGATGATGGAGAGTTGGGTTTTGACGGATGATGATGAAATGGATTTAATTGAAGATTTGCGATAACCTGCGGACTAAGTCACCTTGGACATTAAATCCTTTTTCTAACAAGGCTTTTCTTGGAAGCCATATAATTTCAGTGAATTTCTGGACATGTTTGCCAGAGGTCCCTTGTCTAGGTTTTCCAATGGGCAGATGTGTATTTTCTGTTTGAGCAATATTTTAAATGTGATTACAGTTGGTGTCTAGAAACTGAAGGGAAGGATCTTCCCAGCTCAGATCTCCTGTTCCTGGGTAAATCAACACTCCCATCACCCCATTTGTATGATATTTTGATCTTTCTGCCTATAAATTCTCAGCCTGTGTGCTTCTCTTCTCTTCACCTGGTGAAGGAGCAGCGCTCCGAAAGCTTGTGATTTCAAATAAACCTGTTGGGCTATAACTTGTTGTCATGTGACATCTGACCTTGTCCACTTCAGTCCAACACTGGCACCTCCACATCCTGGACAAATGCTTGGTTATGGATTCAGCATGTTGCCTGGAACACCATGCTCACTGCTCTCTGAGAGAGTTGATCTCAATGCTTCCAGAATGACAACTTCTACAAAGATCTCAAAGTCCAGTTTAGTGACCTGTCATAGTCATACACCATCGAAACAGACCATTTGGCTCAACTCATTCATGCTGACCAGCTTTCCTAATCTGAACTAGTCCCATTTGCCTGCGTTTGGACCATATCCCTTTAAAACTTCCCTAGCCATCTACCTGTCCAAAAGTAATTTAAATGTTGGATTTTACCACTAGTGCCAGACCAGGACCCATCTGAACATTCTGCACCTTGTTCTTTTTATCTCAAGAACCAATAATTATTGGGTAGAAGCCTTTATTAGTTAAAGTAAATCTCTGCAGATAAGCACAATATCTTGTTTTCTTTTACCTTTACCTGTTGTGTGTGTGTGTGTATGTGTGAATGTGAGTGTGAGTGTGTGTGTGAATGTGTGTGTGTGTGTGAGTGTCAGGGTGTTTAAAAGGATAGATAACGACACACATATTTGCCAGACTGTACATTCATTAACTTGGTAACATTTCCCAAATAAACCTAGTTTTCACAATAATTCAATAATAAAATCGTCAACTCATACAGCACAGAAACAGACCCTTTGGCCCACTGTGTCGATGCTAACCAATAAACACCAAACTGCACTATACAGTTTTGTATTTATTATAGAAACCTGTTTGTTGTAATTTTTCAGTCTAAGCTCCATTTCGATAATCCATCGTGGTAACTGGATAAAGCACTGAATTTAATGCTGTTCCCCAGTTGTGATGTTATTATTTAGTGCTGGGACAAGATTACAGTGCACTTCTCAAAGCTCAGTCGGAACAGTATAGAAAGTGGTTGAGAGCTGGAATAGTGATGTCCAAGCCTGTGGTGGCTAGTTGGTAGTTTGCAATATGCTGGATAGATGTCACTTGGCAGACTCTGTTTGATTCCCACCAGGACATTTCAGTCCATATGTTCATAGGAGATCGTGTAGGAAGAGCAACTGATTTGGTCCAAGTGGATTAACTACAGCAGAGGCTAGAGTAGCTCAAAGATTATAGTTTGGTACGAAAAGGATTTAAGGTGTAATCTAATTGCGGATAATAGAACATGCAGCAATTGCCAATGAATTGATACTTGAATATTATGACAAAATAAGTCAGGTTGTCAGGCACAAATTTAATTTGATAAAGATGTCACTTTGGAGAAATATGATATCAACCAAAGGGTGAAACTATCCATGGTCGGTAAAAGATTGGAATCAAAGCTGTTGTGAACTTAAAAATAGTTAAAGGTTGGTATTCCAGGCTGTGTGTTAGGATTACGATGGGCTGAGTTGGTGGTTGCAGTGTTGAGGATGGTTTGTTTAGTGAGCTGAAAGGCTTAATTTCATCCCACAGTATATGGACATATGTGTGAGCACTCCAAAGGGACAAAGAAAACCAAAAGAGAAAGGGTCAATCTCAAAGCAAGCTTTCTGTTTTAAGTATAGAGAGTGATCTCAGTAAACGGTCCATTGTAGAAGTCAGCAGCAAGATTAAGTGAATGGGAGAGAAGTTATGATGATGGATGTTTGGGTAATTTTAAAAAATGCAGAATATTTAAAGTTTCATGTTTGAAGCTGTTTTCCTTTATTTGAAGTTGTTTGATTGAAGGTTATTATCAGCATTAATTTTCTCACATCGCTATGAGGCTGACATTCCTTTTCTTTAAATTTATTCAAAATGTGTTCAGCACTGAAAATTGTCTTTAAATGATCAGGGGAATATTAACTGTTCCAAAAGAAAGAAAAGTTGAATCTTTGCACCACACTGCAGGGTTCTTCTTAATCGATGTAGTTTGCTTATTATTCAGAATCAATCAGCACAGAAAGAGACCATTCAGCTCATAGTTCCTGTAACTGCTGTTTGAGGGAAATTAATTGCATCCCTGTTGTCCTGCTCCTTCCCCCTCGTCTCCTTAACACTCCCCATCCCGTCAAGTATTCATCCAATTTCCTTTTCACAAGTTACTCTTAAATCTGTTTATATTGCACCTGTAGCAGTGTATTCCCATCATAGCTGTGTGCCTTGGGTGATTTAGCTGTGTTCATTATTTAAATATTTACAGGAACTGAAAAAGAACAAGGTAATAAGAAGTGAGAAAGAAAGAATGATATTTGGATTGTTATGGTGCCAGCTGATGGTAATACTGGAGAGGTTAGGTCCCTGATTAAAATTTGCCTTGATAGATCATGGCTTTATTTGTGAAATTAGTTTCCAGATGTGATCAGTCACTGAACATATTCACAAGAAGTTGCTGATATACTCTAAATAAAAGAACGTGAGAGATTTATTACACAAAATGAAAGAAAACCATTAATTATGTTATACCATGAGAGTTTGAAATAATTTTATTATAAATATGATAAGTAAAGATTCAGCACTCTTACCCTCAACATCAACCTTACAGATACTCAAACCTAATTGAAGGGTAACCCTCTTTCCCTCTAACATTCCCTGTTGACATCTGCGATTGGCCCTTTTCTCAACAAATGTTTGCATTCACTTGATAATCTTCCTTTGGTTCATGTCTCTTTTGTGACCCTTAATCAAACTGCTAACCTAGCTCACTTATTTCCAACCATCAGTTCCTTAAGCTTTTCTCCCACAGCCTTTGACTTGTGGAACTATTCTTTACTGACATGATGGCACTCAGGACTCAGGACTTCCATTCTTCTGTGTTGACTATTTTTAAGACTGCTAAACGCAGTATTGATTTTGTAGGCTGTTTTCTGTCTGAATTACCTACTTCTCTCACTGAAATAAAAACCTTGTATGCTCCTTGACCTTCTCTTCCAATTGTATCTGTCTCTCAATGTCATAGTGCACTTTGTTGCTCTGATAAAAGTTCTCTTTTCTTCTTGGTCCATACTTATTCCTAAGCACTGAATTATTTACATTAAGGATTTGTAAAAGCCTTTTTCAAATGCATGTACATAAATTTCCAGACACCCAGAACTTAATAGTGAAACAAAAGTTTGCCCTTCTTAACACACAAATGTAAAATACAAATTAAACCTAAAGTTATATGTGCTTCTGTCCATTTTAGAATCTAAATTTTCAAATGCCATAATAATAACTAAAACATATGGTATCTCAACATGGCACAAGACAGGAGTATGATGGAATACTCCCCACTTGCCTGGACGGGGGCAGCTACAACAACATTCAAGAAGCTTGACACCATCGAGACAAAGCAGCCCCCACTTGATTGGCACCACATCCACAAACATCCACTCCATTCACCACCAATGCTCAGTAGCAGCAGTGTGTGCTATCTACAAGATGCACTGCAGAAATTCACCAAAGATCCTCAGACAGCACCTTCCAAATCCACAACCACTACGATCTTGAACAATGGGTTGCAGCAGATACATGGGAGCACCAGCCCCTGCAAGTTCCCCTCCAAGCCACTCACCATCCTGACTTGGAAATATGTCCTGGAATTCCCTGTCTAAGGGCATTGTGGGTCTATCATGAATGCAGCTCACCAATACCTACTGCAGGGTAATTCGGTGCAGGTGATAAATGCTGGCTCAGCCAGCAACACCCACATCCCACTAAAAAGAAACTTTATTATAGGATGTGAAGTTAGAAATAGTGAGTGGTGAAAGAAGTCAGTTTGAGGTGATCAGTCAGTCTGTCAGAAACACGTACTAGACATTAATTGGAAAACAGTCATTCTCTGTGTCCTTGGAGAAATACTTACATTGTTTGACAAATTTTAATATCAACTTCATTGCCGAGAAATTGAAATGTTGCTCATGCCAATTTTGATGTGCTCTAACTGTGCTTTGCTTCTTTGAAATCCCTCTGCAATTAGAGTTGTGAATCACTCTGATTTACACTGCCCATTATCAGCAAAGAACTGCAGATGCTGGAACTCAGAAACAGGAACAGAAATTGCTGCAAAAACTCAGAACAGTTCTAAAGAAGGGTCACTAGACTTGAAACGTTAACTCTCCTTCCTGTCTTCATAGATGCTGCCAGATCTGCTGAGTCTCTGCAGCAATTTGCATTTGTCTTAAATCCCTCCCACCCAACACCCTATCACAGACCTTAACCATTTTTGAGTTTCTCCTTTGGTTTTCCGTTCTTGTATTTGCTTAAGAAGTCGTTCGGGTTGAATGTCCTGCAGCAAATATTCCCATGCGTCACGTTTCCATGATCTGTCATACCCTACTGTTTGCTTTTCTTTAACCTAGAGCCATTCCAGAAAAGCTTGCGGACAATTTATGATCTGTTCTTTGGCTTAGAAATACAATATATTCAAAGGAATGTGTCAGTGGATTTCTTTTTCTATTGCATTATTTAAATCAATCTGAATTTAAAATGTGTTTCAGTTCTTCAAAGGGAACTTTAACAAAATGTCTCAGTGAGTGGAACACCACTTGGCAGCTGTTAATCTTTTTCCTCCACATTATAGCAAGGACAGGAAGC
>NW_025214941.1:51248-56000 GCF_004010195.1 Chiloscyllium plagiosum
AACTGTTGCCATAACATATCATGATTACCTGTATGTTTAGTTACATAATTTCGAATTAAAGATTATCACATGTTCATCAAAACTGGCATCAATATGCCTTTTTTTTGTTTTCCTTCGCAATCCCGTTTTAAATATTTAGGGTTACAGAACTTACTTTCCAGTCTGCAGAATTTCCAGAGGCTAAAGGATTTTGAAAACTAAGTAATAATTCGTTTTTGTAGTTACAACGTTTAAACGACATTTGGATAAATGCATGAAGACAACAAGTTTGAAGGGTTATGTGTCAAGCGCAGGCAGGTTGGACTAGGTATGTTTGCGATTATAGTCAGCGTGGTCTTGTTGGATCAAAGGGTCTGTTTCTGTGCTGAATAATTCCCGAACTGGTGCACTAGCTCGATTGCCACCTCCGTGAATACACTGGGATGGAGCTCATGTGGTGCAGCAACTTACCAACCTTCAGTTCAATTACATTTATGAGAAATTTCTCTTTATAAATTCTCCTCTGCCAGTTTCTCATTTTCTAATGTCATTCTGCCCCATAGCACTTCTGTCAGATTTTCTGTATCTTCCTCTGTGGAGATATAACTGATGGCCTACCCTCAGCGGGGAGTGGGGGTTTGGGGAAGTGGCATCCATAACAATACATCAGGGCATTGCACTTAGAGATGATGGGCATAGCACCGACTCCTGCACAGAAAATCTAGAACCAGAATATTTCAATCAAACTGTCACTGCATGGTCACTGACAGCACAGTCACCTCCTGAGTGTGACGTGGCAAATTATGCTGAATGCGGTGACATAAAGCTGTGACCACCTCATTTTATAATCAAACTGCCATTATAATTTGCACCTGGCATTGGTCCAGGAAGAAAGAAGTATACGTTTGCGATCAAGATATTTGTAACTTGAAGCATGGCCAGAAAAGAACTCTGGTGGAAAGGTATAGATGTTCGTTTATTGAGAAACAGCATTGATGTAGAAGTAAAGGCTGGGAATATTGTGGAGGGGATAGTGGACAGGTTTGGTGTTAGACAGAATATTGAGATATAATTCAGCTCAGGACAAATGGGGTAATCGTTGTTATGAACACGTTTGATCCCCATTGGATGATTGAAAGTGAACCATCCGACATCATTGGAATCGGAATGGAGATGGTGATGGAAAGTGAAGGCAATAAATTGCCAAATACCGATAACAGAACTGGCGATGCCGTTCACAAAGGTTTACAAACGTAATACATACACAAAGATAGACTGACAAGTAACACCAACAATAACGAAAATGGTATCGTATCCGGCCTGACTAACAATTACTATAAACTCTATCCTCCATGTGAACGATATCCAATGCTGTGGAAACCAATCAGTAGCACGGGATAAACCCCTGCCTGTTGTTATAACATTCCAGTCTATTGTTCTCAGACTCTGTTCCAAGATTGGAACAAACCAGTCTATTATTCTAAGATTATTATCCATTATTGGAACTTTCCAATCTGTTTTTTTCCCATATTCTGATCAATTGTTGCAAAATTCCTGTTTGTTTTGTTTCGCAGATTCTTATCCATTGTTGGAACATTCCGCTTTACTTTTCTCAGTTTCTGATCTATTGCTGGAATTTTGCAGACTAATGTTCTCAGATTCGATCTCTTCTTTCTCTCGAACTGTTGATTTAAATCGTGATGAGGATGATGCTGCCGCTGTTACTATGGGATAGCGCTTTTAAAGAAGTGCCTCATTAATTGACGAGGAAACCCTCAATTGATACAGTTAGGATCCATGGAGACTGAAATCAATCCCAGTCACTGAACTCTCATCTCCAGTTACCTACTTTCACTGCAACAATTTTGCCGCAACAACAATACATGGATTGTGTCGGATGTTGACATCGCCTGCTTTTTGTCTTATTGCTATGTAAAAATGTGATGCTATCTCTTCACAGACTCAATGACTGTGCTGTGTTACCTAAGGATAATGCTCTTGAAACGACTTTCGCACGAGCCAATTGAGAGTTTGTTACGACACTGGCGTCTTCCTTACCACAACAACTTCCAGTTTAAAAACTGTCTCTTGGCACAACTGCTCTGAACAAACAAACATGCATAGGCGCGCGTACACACACACACACGAAGTGCAGATTTCTTCGAATTTTCCTCTCACAGCTCTAATAAGGCATTATCTTTAACACAACGAACTTCAATAATACGTTTCTAAAGCTGAAAACATTGTATTGGACAGTTTATAGATCATTTCCTTTTCAGATATTTGACCTTTGCACAAATGTAAATGTTACAGTTAAAAATGACATTTTTTGGGACTAAAGGATCAGAGACAATATTTTTGTGCCATTGGTTAAGAAACAGAAAGAAAAACGAGACAGTGGCTGTGAAGACTGGAGACAAGTAAAATTATATTTCACCACACCCTAACCCCCAGTCACCGATCTGTTCTTGATAGACGAAATAAGGTAAAATGCTGAGGAAGAAATAGAATACATTTTGAACAGTGAATGGCAAGTGACAGTGTAAACAAAAAAAAAGAACAGTAATTAGCAATGGAATGGACGAAAAATAATTGTATATGCATTCTCTAATCAGTGTGTGCAGAGAGATAAGATAACTCATATGTGCACAACACAATCAGAATGAGCAACGGGGACACAGTAAACAAAATATGATGCTTATGTTGCTCAAAATTATAAAACATTCAAAGGTTACTTGCTCCTAAGGTGAGGTGCTTTGTTCCCCTTCTGTCAACGTTCCAACTCCACCCCCGACCCCTGCCTTTTGATATTCCCTGCTGTGAACTCTCAGTCTTATCAGCATGTGTTATGAACTCCTGCTTCTGGTGTCCCACTTCATTTCAATTAATTCGTTTTCTTCCAGGAAATAAATATATTGTCCTGCCGGGTTCTGTCAAAAGCTGGTGTCTGTCATATTATTGGAGATATAAGTTCTGGCGTCAGAGTTAGCAGTTCTACATATTGCTCTGTTATACGTACACTATACGGAGGACCATAACACATGGTAATGACCAAAATACATAGAGAAGTGAATCTACCTCTGTCGGTAATCTAGATTTCTATTCTTGTAATCGCATCTTCTAATCGATATAATCTCTCTCTCTCTTTGTGCAGAGTTAATAAAACATGCAATCATTCTACATGTCCCATCTTTCAAACCTCCCTGTTTCGGCTTCTATCGATTGCTCACTTTTGGATGTGATGTGATTACAATTAAATAATATCACTACAAAGAAAAGAGGGAGGAGCTTGTCAGAGTAAATTGGAAAGGGAGGCTGAGCAGGGAAGACGGTAGAGCAGCAATAGCGGACGTTTCTGGGGAAGCACAGATGAAAATCATCACAAAGAAGAATAAAGATACTCAGGGAAGGACAAGGAAACTGCAGTTAATTCCGTAAGGCACAGAAAGCAGAAAACCAATAACGATAGTATATAATGTGGTGAAGATTATTGGAAGTCTTTAAATACCCACAGAGGATAAATAATAAAAGAAAGAGGGAGAAGATGAAAAGGGACGTTAAGCTTGTGAATAATAAAGGACAAGATTGCTAGAGCTTTTTAGCTATGGAGTAGGGAAGACATGGAGGCAAGAGATAACATTAGAAAATCAGGCTGGGGAAGCAGTAATAAGAAACAAATAAATGGCAGAGGAGATCATGGATACTTTGCATGAGCCTTCACGGTAGTCTTCAAAAACCCAAAGAGAGTCAAGAGGCAGAGGTGAGTGTAGTGATCACCACGAACGAGAATGTGCTGGGGAATCCTAAAAGCCTGAATATTCATCCATCTCCCAGAGCAGATGAACGACACCTCCAGGTTCTCAGGGGATCGCTGAGAAGATTGTGTAGGTATTGCTGGTGATCTTTAAGCAATCACTCGATTCATGGAGTTGGCAAATGTAACTCCCCTGGTTAAAGTGAGAGAGACACAGAAGACAGGAATTTATAGTTGGCCAGGCATGTTAAACTGTTGTTAATATGTCTTAGTGGATGCTTATGTTTATGAATAGAGGATCAGTCGACTGAAGAAGGGAAATTATGAAGTATTTTGAAATTTGCTTGATTAAGCTACAGCTTGACAAGAGTTAAAGTTACAAATGCTATTGCAAACAGCAGACTTTCAAGTGAGATTGGAATAATTGAAATCTGTTCGAGGAAGACAGGAGCATATGTGATAAACATACTGTTGCTGAAACAAATTTGTTAGAATGTGGGGAACACCTTGAGACAAAATTAAATAAAAATGTTTACAAAGCACGATTAAAGCTATTATGGTGAGGTCCCACTGTGCAACTATGTAGACTGCCTATAAGAAGAAATAAAGCACGACATTTGAACAGACCGTGGGGTCATTTCACGTTTATGTGCAACCCAACATACATATTCCAGATGAAGTAGATTTTCACCTGTACTCTTGAAATCCAATTTCTTGTTATGGCTGCTCACAATGCAGTCTCCTTTACCTTGGGGAGACTAAACTGAGACTGTTTTGAGGAACAATGCCACTCTGTCTGTGGGAATAACCCTGACCTTCACATTGCTTCACATTTCAATAACCTACTTGCTTTCATGCCACCATTTCGGTCCTGGGCTGTTGCAATGCACCAATGAAGTACAACCTAATCTTGAGTAACACCTCAAATTACACTTTGGCACGAAACAGCCTGCAGGACTTCATATTCAATTCCATACCTTGACAGACCTACCCCATTATGAATGTTTTCCATTTTTCAT
>NW_025214942.1:0-2363 GCF_004010195.1 Chiloscyllium plagiosum
ATTACCAACAAAATATTAAACAATTAAATGACGTCCAAACCCAGCTCACTCATCACAGAAATAGGTTTAATTTAGGTTATCTCTGGTCTCTCAGACTTTATGATACATTGTTCATCAAGCCCTCATGGATGACTTAGAAAATGTTCTGATCCTCAGCCTCATCTCCATCCTCAAAAGAGGAAGTGATTTTCCCCTATTTGTCCTGTATGTAGGAAAACTCCCATTTGTTGATTCTAGTTCTGAAATCTTAGGAGCTACCAGGACTCTTACAAATAAGAGCACAATAACAGCAGGTCACAATGATGTGGCTCCATCTGAGTGATCCAGGGATTGAGACCCCCCATTAAAGAAGGCTATGATTGGTTCCATTAAGATCCTGGCCAAAGTATGTGCATTGTTGTATTTTTGTTCAATATCAGTCTTGTGGGTTTCGTAAAGATATCTTGAGCCATTTTTGGTGGGAATGCCCTATGTCTTCCAGCAGCCATCCCTGTATGGTCAAAGTGAGAAAATGTATAAGGTATGAGCAGGTAGGGAAAGAGTTAAGTTTTGGGTTGTGTGAGACAAAGGCTCAGATAGCATGACTCAGATAAGAATTTGCAGTAAACAATGAGGCGCTGGAGGCAAGGGTAGTGGGTTAACAAGGTGAAAAAGCATTCATTATGTAAAGCCAGTTAACAAGGTTAAGAACATCCATTGTATTATGCCGGATGGCTTAATCTTTACTGTTTATGCTCGCTGATTGTAATGGTCACCCAATCAATATAGATGTTGCCTTATTTGGATGCTGCTCCCTGTAAGTGACTATATATTTTCTTAGGAATCTGCTGTTTGAGAGAAGACCGAGACCTCATGTCTCTGTGCACATGGGTGATCATTCCCTCTCCCTCCAGGGCTCAGAATAAAGATGAAGGAGGTAAAACTATACTGTGTCCCTGTGCATTTTGCTTCGACTGAGGCGGGAACGGGACGACATAAGGACCTTGGAAGGACGTAGGAACCTATGAGTCATCTTATTTGTAAGAGTCCTGGTAGCTCCTAAGATATCTGGTACAGATCTCCAGATTTGGTATTAGTTACATACAATTTGAACATTCATGGAGTGGAAGACCTTTGTGTTGTTAAGCTCCACAGGTTGATGATAGGGTGCTCTTGAAGCAACACAGGTGCAGCCATTGGCACCAAGCACTTAGGGGAAGCATGCAATGGTGGAGAATCCCATAGCCCAAGCTGCTTGACTCTTCTCAGCACTGGGGAAGGAAGGAAGAACTTTGTTATTGATAAATTAGCATCATTAACATCCCAGGCTCACATCTAGATTAAGGATGGGGAAATACCACCGAGATTCCAAATTGCTCCTTGAAACAAGGCACTGGCATAAACAGCAGTTGTGACCTTAATGGGGCAGGATAGCAGGTCCTCCCACAGATTACACAGTTCAGACTTGATGGATTAGGACATCCTTGATTGGTGCCTGCACTTGTTGAGGCTGTGCATCAGCTGCTAGGGTTTTCTGTTTTTGTAAATGACTTATCAGTTGCTGTCTTCTTCTGTATTGTCCTCAAAGTAGCATCAAGATGAGCCACGGTGTTCTCCATGTGAGATCTGTGAGCAGGTAGTCTTGGAGAATATCAGAAAGATAACACAATTTTATTGAGGAAACCTTGAACCCTCACATCCATTGAACCTCATGTGAAAAAGCATTCATTATGTGAAGCCAGTTAACAAGGTTAAGAACATCCATTGTATAATGCCAAATGATAAAGTTAAAAGAAGAAAAAATCAAAATGTGGAGCTGGTTTAAGGAACAGATATTGCGTGTCCTTGATAGGTATGTCCCTGTCAGACAGGGAGGAAGTGATAAGATAAGGGAACCGTGGTTTACTACAGAAATTGCATTTCTTGTTAAGAAGAAGAAGGAGGTTTATGTGTTGATGAGGCAAGATGGTTCAGATGAGGCGATGGAGAGTTACAGATCAGCTAGGAAGGATTTAAAGAGAGAGTTAAGAAGAGCAAAGAGAGGACACGAGCAGTCTTTAGCAAATAGAATAAAGGAGAACCTTAAAGCTTTCTATAGGTATATGAGGGATAAAAGGATGATTAGGGTAGGAATAGGGCCCGACAAAGACAGAAGTGGGAAGTTGAGTGTGGACCCTGTAGAGATCGGAACGGTGCTAAATGAACATTTCTCATCTGTGTTCACTCAGGAAAAGGAGAAAATTGTAGAAGAGAAGAATGAGGTACGAGACATTAGACTAGAAAGGACCGAAGTTAGTTACGCACAGGTGTTATCAATTCTAGAAGGAGTGAAAGTAGACAAGTCCCCTGGGCCGGATGGGATTTATCCGAGGATTCTCTGGGAA
>NW_025214942.1:29272-30835 GCF_004010195.1 Chiloscyllium plagiosum
CTCTCTCTCTCCCTCTACCTGTATCTCTCCTTCTATCTCTCCTTCTATCCCCCTCTCTCTCTCCCTCTACCTGTATCTCTCCTTCTATCTCTCCTTCTATCCCCCTCTCTCTCTCCCTCTACCTGTATCTCTCCTTCTATCTCTCCTTCTATCCCCCTCTCTCTCTCCCTCTACCTGTATCTCTCCTTCTATCTCTCCTGTCTCTATCCCCCCCTCTCTCTCTCTCTACCTGTATCTTTCCTTCTATCTCTCCTATCTCTATCCCCCTCTCTCTCTCTCTCTACCTGTATCTCTCCTTCTATCTCTCCCTCTATCCCCTTCTCTCTCTCCCTCTACCTGTATCTCTCCTTCTATCTCTCCTGTCTCTATCCCCCCCTCTCTCTCTCTCTACCTGTATCTCTCCTTCTATCTCTCCTATCTCTATCCCCCTCTCCTATGCGGGGATCATTTGTATTAGCGATTGGAATTTATATTGAATTTCCATGAATTCAGTGAAAATGCAACTGATTCCCAATTTAATTCCCAATTGAATTCCTAGCAGGCAGGCAGGACTGTGTGAGTGAAGAGAGGGTCGCATAATGATAGAGTCAGCAGCTTAATAATTCCGTAAACTCAGGATCCAGGTTCAGATGGAAAGATAGAGGTGGAAATAAGGATAGAGATAGAGATAAAGGGAGAAATAGAGATAGGGGGAGAGATAGAAGGAGAAGTAGAAGGAGTGATAGCAATAGAGGAAGAGTCGGAAGGAAAGATAGAGACAGAGTGAGATAGTGAAAGAGATAGATGTGGAGGCAGAGATAGTGTTAGAAGAAGAGATAGAGATAGAGGGAGAACTAGAGTTAGATGTCACCATGATGGGTGGTGACATCTGGTTGAAAGTTAAAAATTAGCCAGAAGGTAACCATCGCTGAAGAAAAAACTCCCATCTGGTTCACTAACGTCTCTCAGGGAAGGAAATCTAGCTTATATGCCTCTCCGAACCCACAGTTATGTAGTTCTCTCTGAAATGGCCTGCCTGACCTCAGTGGTGGGCAAGTTGTTGGAGGGAATCCTGAGGGACAGGATGTACATGTATTCGGAAAGGCAAGAACTGATTAGGGATAGTCAACATGGCTTTGTGCGTGGGAAATCATGTCTCACAAACTTGATTGAGTTTTTTGAAGAAGTAACAAAGAGGATTGATGAGGGCAGAGCAATAGATGTGATCTATATGGACCAGGGAGAACTAATCATTTGGAGACAGAACTGGCTCAAAGGTAGAAGACAGAGGGTGGTTGTGGAACGTTGTTTTTCAGACTGGAGGCCTGTGACCAGTGGAGTGTCACAAGGATTGGTGCTGGGTCGTAACCTTTTTGTCATTTACATAAATGATTTGGATGCGAGCATAAGAGGTACAGTTAGTAAGTTTGCAGATGACACCAAAATTGGAGGTGTAGTGGACAGCAAAGAGGGTTACCTCAGATTACAACAGGATCTGGACCAGATGGGCCAATGGGCTGAGAAGTGGCAGATGGAGTTTAATTCAGATAAATGTGAGGTGCTGCATTTTGGGAAAGCAAATCT
>NW_025214942.1:31262-32689 GCF_004010195.1 Chiloscyllium plagiosum
GTTGGTACAATTGCAATATTTAAGAGGCATCTGGATGGGTATATGAATAGGAAGGGGTTAGAGGGATATGGGCTGGGTGCTGGCAGGTGGGACTAGATTGGGTTGGGATATCTGGTCAGCATGGACAGGTTGGGCCGAAGGGTCTGTTTCTGTGCTGTACATCTCTATGACTCGATGACTCTCTAAAAGAGAAACCTATTTTCTTGATGATCTTATAATGGGAGCAGAAGGATCAGGAGGATGTAACAGACTCGTTTGGTCTTTTCTGAATCCTTTGGCTGTTCTCTAAAGGATGTTTCTTCCCTAAAGGATGCCCTGCACATGCAAAATGATGATTCTGCTATTGGGTATCTGTGCAGAAACAGCTACAGATTATGTCCCTTTCGAAGAGATAGAGAGAGAGAGAGAGATAGAGGGAGAGCGTGAGTTGAAATAATCGTTCATTTTATCATGCATTCTTCTCAATACAGAACATCTTTTTCCGAATGGAGTATTTTTTGGATAACTGATTATTCGGCTAACTGATTGTTCAGACAACTGATTGTTCAGACAACTGAATGTTCGGATAACTGATTGTTCGGATAACTGATTGTTCGGATAACTGATTGTTCGGACAACTGATTGTTCAGGGAACTGATCTGATCGTAAGCAAAGGAAGCGTTCTCAAGTGTAAATGGAACCCCATAACACACAGCCCCAGCCAGAAGCACTGACTCGTGTCTTACACCAAACAACTTGATCAAATTGAATCGAAAAACACTCCTGGGTTATCTTTGCTGCAGTTTTATGTGGGTTCTCAAACATCTTCCTGGGTTTCTGTCCGTACCTCGGCTCAGAGCCGCAGTGTTTCACTTGTTCGGGTCATTGAGCGAGGTACCGAGGCTAAAACCGATTATCCAAAATAATCAAACCCAAACTTTGGATTGTAATTAAACTACAAGGGAATAGAAAAGCTGCATGCATGTCTGTAAATATACCTCCTGAAAGGACAGTGGTCAGAAACGTCCTGCTGTGTGTGACAGAGAGAGAGAAGGAGACAGAGAGAAAGGGGTAGAGACAATGTGAGAGAGATAGAACGAGGTAGAAAGGCAGGGAAGAAAGAAAGAAAAGAAAATAAATGATAGAGGAAGAATGGGAGAGACGTTGCTGAGTTCAATGGTGGGTCAGTCTGTCTCGGAAAGAGAGTCTCTGCAGATAGCGACAGAATCTGGCTTCGGAAATCAAATGTTGGACCTTAAGATCTTGTTCGGACAATCTGAAATTCAGATAATTAAATGTTTGGATAACCGAGGTTGTTCTGTATACACAATCCACAAATCAGGAGGGTGAGGGAACACTCCCCATATGCCCCTGGATGGGGGCAGCTTCAACAACACTCGAGAAGCTCGACACCATCCAGGGACAAAGCAGCCCCCACACCCACAAAC
>NW_025214942.1:33016-33807 GCF_004010195.1 Chiloscyllium plagiosum
ACACTTAGTAACAGCATTGTGTACCATCGCATCCCTCCCCCACCGACGCTCAGTAACAGCAATGTGTACCATCCCCTCCCTCCACCACCGACGCTCAGTAACAGCAGTGTGTACCATCTCCTCCCTCCCCCACAGACGCTCAGTAACAGCAGTGTGTTCCATCCCTTCCCTCCCACCACGGTCGCTCAGTAACATCAGTGTGTACCATTCCCTCCGTCTCCCCACCGACAATCAGTAGCAGCAGTGTGTACCATCCCCTCCCTCCCCCCACCGACGCTCAGTAACAGCAGTGTGTACCATCCCCTCCATCCACCACCGACCCTCAGTAACAGCAGTGTGTACCATCCCCTCCCTCCACCACCGACCCTCAGTAACAGCAGTGTGTACCATCCCCTCCCTCCCCACCGACCCTCAGTAACAGCAGTGTGTACCATTCCCTCCCTCCTCCACCGACCCTCAGTAACAGCAGTGTGTACCATCCCCTCCCTCCTCCACCGACACTCTGTAACAGCAGTGTGTACCATCCCCTCCCTCCTCACCCACCGACGCTCAGTAACAGCAGAGTGTACCATCCCCTCCCTACCCCACTCACTCTCAGTAACAGCAGTGTGTACCATCCCCTCCCTCCCTCACCGACGCTCAGTGACAGCAGTGTGTACCATCCCGTCCCTCCCCCCACCGACGCTCAGAAACAGCAGTGTGTACCATCCCCTCCCTCCCTCACTGACACTCAGTGACAGCAGTGTGTACCATTCCCTCCCTCCCCTCACCGACGCTCAGTAACAGAGCAG
>NW_025214942.1:34011-39479 GCF_004010195.1 Chiloscyllium plagiosum
ACCCTCAGTAACAGCAGTGTGTACCAGCTACAAGATGCACTGCAGAAACTCATCAAAGACCCTCAGGCAGCACCGTCCAAACCTGTGGCCTCTACCAGTCAGACACGGGCAGGAGGTGTATGGGAAGAGCTCTCCCTCCAAGTTCCAACAGCCAATGTATCGCTGTTCCGTCGTTCTCGCTGCTCCAACAGCCTGGATGTGAGCATGCCCACACGGCTTGTACAGCAGTCATACAGACAGCCAACTGACCCTCACCTTCTCCAGGAATGCATAGGGAAGGGGAATAAATGCTGGGTCATAAAGAGGCTCCCACATTCATGTGAACGGAAAGACATAGCTTCTTCAGACTGACCAGGAGGTTGCAAAGCAACTAAAACAGCCACAGCAAGACACCTCCCTCAGAGAAAATTCAGGAGAAATGCAAACACGAAACTGTGGAACAAGCCTTTATGTCACACCCTTCATGATCTTATTGACAACGCAGGGTGACATAAAATGAAATGAAGGACAAGAGAGGGCGGTGGTAGAGGGTTGTTTTTCAGACTGGAGGCCTGTGACCAGTGGAGTGCCACAAGGATCGGTGCTGGGCCGTCTGCTTTCCATCATTTATACAAAGGATTTGTATGTGAACATGGGAGGAGTGGTTAGTAAGTTTGCAGATGACACCAAAATGGGAGGTGTAGTGGACAGCAAAGAGGGTTACCTCAAGAGTACAATGGGATTTTGATCAGATGGGCCAATGGGCTGAGGAGTGGCAGATGGAGATTAATTTACATAAATGCAACGTGTTGTATTTTGAAAAGGCAGATCAGGGCAGGACTTGTACACTTAATGGTAAAGTCCTGGGAGTGTTGCTGAACACAGAGACCTTGGAGTGCAGGTTCATAGCTCCTTGAATGTGGAGTCACATGTAGATAGGATAGTGAAGGCAGCGTTTGGTATGCTGTCCTTTATTGGTCAGAGTATTGAGTACAGGAGTTGGGAGATCATGTTGCGGCTGTACAGGATGTTGGTTAGGCCACTGCTGGAATATCGCGTGCAATTCTGGTCTCCTTCCTATCGGAAAGAGGTTGTGAAACTTGAAAGTGTTCAGAAAAGATTTACAAAGATGTTGCCAGGGTTGGAGGATTTGAGCTACAGGGAGAGGCTGAACAGGCTGGGGCTGTTTTCCCTGGAGCCAGGAGGTGTATGGGAAGAGCTCTCCCTCCAAGTTCCAACAGCCAATGTATCGCTGTTCCGTCGTTCTCGCTGCTCCAACAGCCTGGATGTGAGCATGCCCACACGGCTTGTACAGCAGTCATACAGACAGCCAACTGACCCTCACCTTCTCCAGGAATGCATAGGGAAGGGGAATAAATGCTGGGTCATAAAAGAGGCTCCACATTCATGTGAACGGAAAGACATAGCTTCTTCAGACTGACCAGGAGGTTGCAAAGCAGCTAAAACAGCCACAGCAAGACACCTCCCTCAGAGAAAATTCAGGAGAAATGCAAACACGAAATGTGGAACAAGCCTTTATGTCACACCCTTCATGATCTTATTGACAATGCAGGGTGACATAAAATGAAATGAAGGACAAGAGAGGGCGGTGGTAGAGGGTTGTTTTTCAGACTGGAGGCCTGTGACCAGTGGAGTGCCACAAGGATCGGTGCTGGGTCCTCTGCTTTCCATCATTTATACAAAGGATTTGAATGTGAACATGGGAGGAGTGGTTAGTAAGTTTGCAGATGACACCAAAATGGGAGGTGTAGTGGACAGCAAAGAGGGTTACCTCAAGAGTACAACGGGATTTTGATCAGATGGGCCAATGGGCTGAGGAGTGGCAGATGGAGGTTAATTTACATAAATGCAACGTGTTGTATTTTGAAAAGGCAGATCAGGGCAGGACTTATACACTTAATGGTAAAGTCCTGGCAGTGTTTGGTGAACACAGACACCTTAGAGTGCAGGTTCATAGCTCCTTGAAAGTGGAGTCGCAGGTAGATAGGATAGTGAAGGCAGCGTTTGGTATGCTGTCCTTTATTGGTCAGGGTATTGAGTACAGGAGTTGGGAGGTCATGTTGCGGCTGTACAGGACATTGGTTAAGCCACTGTTGGAATATCACGTGCAATTCTGGTCTCCTTCCTATCGGAAAGATGTTGTGAAACTTGAAAGGGTTCGGAAAAGATTTACAAGGATGTTGCCGGGATTGGAGGAATTGAGCTACAGGGAGAGGCAGAACAGGCTGGGGCTGTTTTCCCTGGAGCGTCGGAGGCTGAGGGGTGATGTTTTGGAGGTTTATAAAATCATGAGGGGCATGGATAGCGTAAATAGACAAAACAATGACAACATTTAAGAGGCACTTGGATGGGTATATGAATAGGAAGGGTTTGGAGGGATATGGGCCGGTTGCTGGCAGGTGGGACTAGATTGGGTTGGGATATCTGGTCGACATGGAGGGGTTGGACCGAAGGGTCTGTTTCCGTGCTGTACATCTCTATGACTCTGTGAACAGCCCAGTATTATTCGGCATGGTGAGGGTTAATGCCACGGGGGTGAAGGATCACTGAGAGAAGTGTGTGCACATGCCGGAGGGATATCGGAGAGCAGGAAGTGGAAGACACAAAGGATGACCTTTCTCCCTGGCTTTGATAAACGAATGAGGGAAACAGGAGACCCTGAGTCTGTACGTGTTTGCGATAATCCGCAGTTAGGATCAGGAATCTCTGAAAGGTAACGGGGATTCACCACACAGTTTCAGGTCAGAACTCAAAGCCCTGTCAGTGCAAGTCCATAAACTTTTTTAACAGAATTCCCGGACACTCACTGGGATAACCTTCGATCAAATCCCACAGGTCAGTGGTCAGGTTTGTGGCTTCTAACCCATCAGGTTACTATTTGCCATTTAGTGCTAGCTAATTAGACAGTGAAGTCTTTAAACCACAGTGTAATCCTGTGGGAAAATACAGTCACTTTCAAATGCTTTCAACTTGGACAGATGTACCTTCAGACACGTGTGTCTACTGAACTGTAGTACGGTTATATTTTGGAAGTTGTTTGGCCTCCTGAACAGTCAGATTTAAAGATTTACGTTGTATGGGTCACATGTTCTGACTGGTTAGTGATAGATCAGTTACCCTCTGGGAACGGGGGCAGGTGCTTTTATTTTGTGAACTCAGCTTTGAGTTTGAGGCTTTGTGAACAGACCACAGCTACCTGGGACCCGCCCTGCTAAGTGTCAGACGCTGGATTTTTTTTAACTCTGTTCCTCTCCACCTTTTGGCCAAATGCGCCAACCTCTTTGACTGGTCGATGCTCACTGTTGACCATATCCCTTTTGGTTAGCAGAATGAAACCCCACTGATGCGCTCCGAGAGAACTGCAGTGTGGTGTACCTGCATCGCTCGGTCTCAGCAAAACTTCCAATCGGCCCACTCCTGTCCCAATTGCGTTGGTGGCTTCACACGTCCAGTTGCCGTTCGCCTGAGCGCTCATTTCCCCAATGAACACCACTCCATCTTTGAGCACCGCTCCTTCTGGTAACCTTGTGAATTACAAAGGAAGATAATCACAGTGAATCCACATTTAAAGTCACAGGGACATACAGACCCTTCGGCCCAACTCGTCCATGCCAACCAAGATATCCTAATCTCATCTAGTCCCATTTGCCAGCACCTGGCCCATATCCCTCTAAACCCTTCCCATTCACATCCCCATCCAGATGCCTTTAAAATACTGTCATTGTACCAGCCTCCACCACTTCCTCTGGCAGCTCGTTCCATACACGTACCACCCTCTGCTGAACCCTTTCAGGTTTCACAACATCTTTCCGATAGGAGTGAGAGTAGAACTGAGCGCAGTTTTCCAAAAGTGGTCTCACCGATGTCCTCTACAGCCACAATGTGACCTCCCAATTCCTGTTAGAATTTTGAAGAATGAGGGGAAATCTAACAGAAACGTATAAAATGACGAAGGGAGGAGATAAGATAGAAGCAGGGAGGATGGTTCCACTGGTGGGGTGAAACTAGCACTAGCAGGCATAGCCTCACACTCAGGGGGAGTAGCTGGGAGCCGACTGAGTTAAGGAGGAACTGCCTCACCCAGAAGGTTGTGTATCTGTGGGATTCCCTGCCCAGGGAGGCAGCTGAAGACACCTCATTGGCTGGTTTCTAGGTCAAGATAAATCGATTTTTGGGACAGGGAAGGAATGAAGGGTTATGGTGAGAGAGCGGGCAGGGAAATGGAGGAGGAGAAAGTGAGGGCGGCAGATTCTGGAGATCAAAGTGCGGTGCTGGAAAAGCACAACAGGTCAGGCAGTGTCCGAGGAGCAGGAGAATCCACGTTTCCTGATGAAGGGCTTTTGCCCGAAACGTCGATATTCCTGCTCCTCGGATGCTGCCTGACCTGCTGTGCTTTTCTAACACCACTCTAATCTTGACTCTAATCTCCAGCATCCGTGGTCCTCACTTTCGCCTATCAGGAATACGGAGCTCAGTCCATGAAGAGATCAGCTATGATCCTACTGAATGGTGGAGCAGGCTCAGTGGGCGACCCCTGCTCCATCTCCTTATGTTCTCCTAGTCAATGCACTGATCCAGCGTGCCAAATATCGCCTTCACTCCCCTGTCTACCCGCGACTCCACTTTCGAGGAACTGTGAACTCCCAGGCCTGCTTGTTTAAGGGAAAATCTGGTATCTCCAAAAACGTGGAGTAACTTAAATGTTGGACCCGAGAGAGAGGCCAGCTCTTCAGAGAGATCTGTGGATTCCACCAAATGCCTGATGACACTGTTGAAGAATTCCAGGTCAAGTACCCACTGGGTCTATCACATGGTACGCTGCATCAGCCAATGGCGAAACTCGTCCCAGGATTTCTGATGCAGACCTTGGTTCACCAATCCAGCTCTATGTCTGAATCACTGATCGGCAGGGGCTGGTTTGAGGAGAGAGCAGCCTATTGTAGACTATACCTTTATCTTAGGGTTCAGTGGATCAAATGGTAATGGAGACCTTGGGAGCCTGGGTTCAGGATTCCCTGAAACCTGACATGCAGGATCAGTCGGCAGTTAGGAAGGTAAATGCATTGTTAGCATTCATTGCGAGAGGGCTAGAATACAAGAACAGGCAGATACAGCTGAGGCTGTGTAAGGCACTGGTCAGACTGCATTTGGAATATTGTGAGCAGTATTCTGGTCCTCTGTACCTTCACCATTCTGACACGTAGGCTCAGTGGTTAGCACTGCTGTGTCCCAGCTTCAAGGACCCAGGTTCGATTCCACCCTCAGACAACTGTCTGTGTGGAGTTTCTATGTTCTCCCTGTGTCTGTGTGGGTTTCCAACAGGTGCTCCGGTTTCCTCCCACAGTCCAAACATGGTCAGGTCAGTGTGGGTTATCCATTGGAAAGTAGTGCCCAGGGATGTGCAGGTTAGGGTGGATTGGCCATGGGAAATTGTCCCATAGTGCCCAGGGATGTACAGGTTAGGGTGG
>NW_025214942.1:46202-56027 GCF_004010195.1 Chiloscyllium plagiosum
AATCCCTCATTTACCTTGCCGAGCCTAGGATGCACTGAAGGGCACTGCATGCCATCGCTGCTGTCCCATTTCACGTGACCCTTTGCAATCTCCTGAGAAGTAAACAGAATTGAATTGTCGAAGCTTCAGGCTTCCTGCAATTTTATTTTATTTTAGGTGGTTGTCAGATGGTTAGACTGTAGTCCGTGTGACTTTCCTAAATCTGATATTGCCGCAGCTCCAGTTATGCAACAGCGTCTGCGGTCGGACCCTATACCATCACTGTTAAACAGACAGACCAAGATTTATATATAGATACAAGATTTCGAAGGTTGAGTGTTAGTCAGTCACTTGGTGTTTATTAACCGCTGTCTTTACTGGTACAGTTCATAACACGTGGTGGCAGCATCCATCCGAACCCAGCGCTGTGTTGACCCCTCTAGCCGAGAGATAGGACGCTGAGCTGTTCGCTCGAATCCGGCCAGCGCTGAGTGTTGTGTGTGTGTGTGTGAAAGACTGGGTTCCGCGCACCATGCACGGCCCTCAGGGTTAGTGCAGTTTAATGCAGAGATGAACAGGCAGGGCAGAATGATTCGGGCGGACGCGTGGTGCACCATAGTACAAGTGTGGCTGTTAAATGGGGTGGGGGGGCGGAAGGTGGTGGTTTCTTGGGTGTAAGAGAGGGAGGGGGTGCGGGCATGGATCTGAAATTCAGATAAGGACAGAACTGGAACAGGTAATTTCAGATTGATTAATCTTCCGCGAGGAAGGAATGGTTAGTCTGAGGATGCGAGCAGAAGACAAGGGGTAACAGTAAATTTGTAATTTGCCATTCTTGTATTTGACCTGGTGAGGGCAAGAGTTTGCACAGACTGTCCGTCTCTCTCTCTCTCCACTCAAAAAAAAGATATTCAACTCAAAAAAGGATTTGTGTTGGTGTCACTAAGTCCCTGAGAGCAGGATGTGCTTTTTGAGATCAGGATCATAACGATTGCCAGAGGACAATGCAATCCTTCCCGAGCAACCTCGGACTGAATGGGAGCAGGTCCAGCGCACAATAGCCTGACACCTCTTCCTATTGTATGTCCGGGCAGATAGGAAAGGGGAGGGGAAAACGGGGGGGGGGGGGGGGGGGGGGGGGGGGGGGGAAGAAGGGAGGAGGCTGTCAGTGGTGGAGTCCCTTACACTCCAGAGAAAAAAAAGTGATGGTTACACTGAGATCAGATGAAACATCTAAGAGGCAATTACAGCATTTCTTCAAACTACTTGGCTGTCTCTGATCTAACCAAAGTAATGGCAATAATTGGGTCATTAAAATGATGCACTACTGGTTCTCAAAACAGGGCAAAATGATAAACAGGATTGTAACTCAAGTTGCCAGAAATCAAATCTCTAACAGACTTTAATATTTAATATAAAATTCACTTTTAAATGTGAAGGCCAATGTACCAGATATTAGCAACTGTCAGACTATAAGTTACTGATTTAGTTTCCTGATGATCAAATGGTCAGAACCACATGACTTTAAAGCAGGCAGTAATAGTTCATCTGGTTTTCAGCTGCATTATGTTTGCTGTAAATACACAACTCTTGGTGCCCTTTTCTGGCTTTAGATTTAGCATGACGTTAAATGCAGATTTTTTTAGTGGTTTAAGAAAACTTACATACAAAAAAACAGCCAATGGTAGCAGGTTGTGGCGAAACCCACAGATGGCCCCCTGGAGGTAGTCAATAAAGCCACTGTCCAGTTTGCAGTCTTCTGTTGTTTTCACAAATGAACACCACTGGGATCCATTCAGCTGCAGCACACTATGACACTAGAAAATGAGAAAAGAAAGAAGAAACGAGTTGCTTGGCTCACATTCAGTTTACAATATAACAAAACCCATTCCAGTATTTGTTTTCCCCCATAGTAATCTTTCAGGTCTCGGAATCCTGTTAGTGTCCATAAGCAATTAGATGTTAGTCTTAATGTTAATGGCCAAGGTGGGAAAGCAGATTTCAGTTAAGATTTTTGCAAGTTATAATAGATCAATGGCAAAAAAAAGGTAGTTTTAAAATGTTGCCAATAAATCTTATTAGGTCTAACAGCAACTGTGGAGAGAAAGCAGAGTTAATGTTTTGACCCCTGGATCAAAAACACATTCTGCTTTCACTCCACAGATGCTGTCAGCCCAGCAGAGTCTCTCCAGCAACTTCTGCTTGTGTTTCAGACTTCCAGCATCCGCAGTTCTTTAAGAAAATGTTGCTGGTGTGTTTCAGCCACTAAAGAAGAAGTCAGCTCCATCTTAAGTAGCAATCACTACTGATTCAGCCTATACAACTTCTGGAAAATAGCCAACTAACATTTGATCAACTTATTTAAAACTGACTTTTGATTACAAACATTTCGAAACAGGACTTTAGAGCGAGAAGCAGAGTAATGACAATATACAGCTTTAGAGTTCTGCCAGGAGCAACTAGTCACTTCCAGTTTAAACAGCACACCCATCAGTTGCTTTAAGCACTTGACTTTTGCAAGGTTCTCCATTACTTGGATGGTCTCCAGTTTCTACACTAATTCCACCATGGCTGGTCATTGCTTCATTAAGTGGAAATTGTATAGTTCTCATTAAAAGAAGTTCAATAAATATTATAATAATCTACCACAAAAGCAGGCAGGGTACATTTGGAAGAGATTACCCCTCCCATAACTCACTTTCCAGTTGATGGTTCAGTGTCATTCTCTACACTTGCCTGAAAGCGTAGATTACCTTTCCTTCAATCTCTACCCTTCATGTCATAACTGACTCTGCCTTCAATATCTTCATTTCTGGGGATTGTCAAACAACCATATATTCAATAGAAGCTTAGTGCTTCCCACATCTTCCTTCATTGCACTCCTCAACCCTTACTTTCTGTTGAGAAAATCTGACAAATGTTTACCATACTAGTATTTAAGATCAATCACTTTGTTTAAAAAAAAAAAGATTGCTCACACCATGCTTGCTCCATTTCCAATGGAACGTCTCATCTGCTGTCTGCAGATGGATAATAGCATTCTCCTCATCCTCACCTCCCACAATCTTTTATTTGATCGCTCAACCAACACCATTTCCAAATGGACTTCTCATTTCAGCAATCCAAATAAACAGTTCTGTGAACATAGCACTTTTTCATGCAACTGCAGAAAATATATCACTTGTAACCTCATTTGTCAACTTAAACACATTCTAGATGAAAGGATACTTAACTAGACAGGAAAGCAGATTATTAGGAGCGGTGATAGATTGAGAAAAGGGGAGGTACACCATTTGCTGAAAGCAAGCATACAGATGCAACAGCAAATGCTATGTTGGCCTTCATAGCGAAAGGATTTGAAGTGCAGGAACAGGGATGTTATGCTGCAACTGTACAGGGCCTTAATGAAATCATATCTGGGAGTATCATGCAGAGTTTAGTTTTCTGATGACAGATGTTCAGGTTGAGATAGTACAACAATCCTGAAGGGCTTATGCCCGAAACGTCGATTCTCCTGCTCCTCGGATGATGCCTGGCCTGCTGTGTTTTTCCAGCACCACATTTTTCAACTCTGGTACTCCAGCATCTGCAGTCCTCACTTTCTCATAGTACAACAATCAATCATTTACCAGAAAGATTCATGGTATGGCAGGGCTGGTTTTTTTTGAAAAAAGAATGAACAGCTTGGTTAAGATTATATTCACTGGAGTTGTGGGGGGTGTGGAAAAGGAGGGTGAAAGTATGTGGTTGGAGAGAATCAGAAACCTATGAAATTCGCAGCAAGGTAAACACAGGAAGAATATTCCTGATGACCATGGAGTCTAGAACTGGGAGAGGGGGGGGTAGGTCATTTTATAACAAATGGGGAGACATTTCATTTCTTCTCCCAGCTGAATGCGGAAGCTGTTAAAAGTCAAAATAATGACTATTCAAAAGTTAAACATAATCCTTTGAGCGTTTTAGCACAGAGAACGTGAGAACAGGGTACTGAGTTGAACAATCAGCCACAATTATTAAATAGCAGAACCTAATAGTTACATGTTTCATTGCCTAAGCTGGTTATTTTGATGTTTCACTTTGGTCTGATGCAGAGATCCTACGGCTGGCCTCTTACATTGTTCCAAAGACTAAAGTTAAACTCGAGGAACCACAATCCTTTAATCGGTGAGGTACTTCACAAACTTCCAGACTCCCTGTAACCCCGGTCTTGATACTCTTTTGCTCTGGGCAATAGCTGTTCATCATTTGCCATTCTCACATCCTCAACTCTGGGCTCTTTTCTCATCTCAGTACTGCTCCCTTAGCCAGCAACTAGTCATGTAATCTCCCATCTTCTATCCAATCACTTCTACTTTTTGTAAAAAGAAAATTCACACTTCCCCACCCCTTCCACTTCCACTTAAAATTTCTAATTCTCTTGTTATTCTAAAAAGGGGACAGAGTAACAAGTTAACTTTCCTTCTATTGCCCAGCATTTTAGTATTGGTTGTATTTTCCATTCATGCTTTAATTCACATGATTTTTATCTACATCCTGCTTGGATGATGTCAAAAGATTCATTCCTAAAAGTGATAGGACAAACATCTAGTGGCAAGGCCATTAAAACAATTATTGTCACTTTTTTAAAAAAGTGACATTAAGGGCAAGTACTTGCAGTGTTCTACTAAGGTTGGAGGTTTTTAAAACCTTAAACTGTCAGTCTTAGCTCAGTAATAACTTTCTCATCCAAGTCCGAACATTTTGTTTCATGTTCCACTCCAAAAGCAATATGTACATAATCCAGATGGCAATTAGGGCAACACTATTAAACAGCATTTTGGCCAAATAGGAGCAAGTCTAATTGTTTTATTCCTTCAAGAACAGTGTTGCTTCAGGAGCAGAATATGCTAATAAGCCAAGGACTAGCTTGAAACCACATGACCGACTGCTACATGCAGGCTATTTGTGGCTGCACTTCCTGCTTTACATGAGTGGTCATACATTTCAATTATGAAAGTACTTTGGCTCAGAACCCCTACAGCTTGGAAAGAGGCCATTCAGCTCACTGAATCTGGTACGACCCTCTGAAAAGAATCCCACCTGGATCCATCCCCACACAATGTTTTAAAAAACCCATGGCTAATCCACAGCCTACACATCCCTAGACACTAGAGCAATACATGGCCAATCCTCTTAGCCTGCCCACCTCTGTGCAGGCAGGAAGAATCGCATGCAGGGGAAAATGACGACTGTGCAAACTCCATACAAGACTGGAATCAAACCCAAGTCCCTGGTGCTGTGAAGAGGCAGTGCTAATCACCGTGCCACCATGTCAGCCTAAAAATGTTAATGATGTGGAAGTGCCAGTGTTGGATTGGGGTGGACAAAGTTTAAAAAAAAAATCACAACACCAGGTTATAGCCCAACAGGTTTTTGAAAGTACAAGCTTTCAGGGTGCTGCTAGCTACCTGAAAGAGCAGCACTCAGATTGTACTTTCAAATAAACCTGTTGGACTATAACCTGATGTTGTGTGACTTTTAACTAAAACACTTAAAGTCATCCTGAAGGTTACAAAAGTTGTATAACTGAACACCTTTAGCACTCAGCAATCTGGGGCTCAAAAAAATTGCTACCCTTTAATGAGGATGGGGAGAACCAAGACATGATTAAAATGTAGTATTCTTACCTAAAACTGAAATCAGTCAACTTAGAATAAATTATTATTCATTTGCTTATTGAATATAAAAAGCAAAATCAATTTATATTCAATAAACTATATTATAATGTGAACATTAGATTAAGCTGGAGCAAAAAAAAAACATGCAAGTTAGGAAACAAAGTTTAAAAGTCTGACGAGCCACCATCTAAATAACGCAAGTTTGCTTTCACTAATTCTTTGGCAGTGGCCCAAGTACTGAACTTTTTAAACCTAGGTTTAATTGCAGGTATTATGCCATTACTGCAAAATGCCTCAAACCAGTTCTGGACTGGTTGAAAATAAAAATTTAACCAAATTATTTCTGCACCAAGTCAGAAACCATACTACTTCTTCCAGTCACATTCCCATGAGGACAACATATAGATGTCAAGCCAAGGATCTATTTTACAGGGAGTGGGGGTGGGGAAGGAGGAAAGAGAGAAGGGAAGCCAAGGGAAAAGTGGAAATCAGAAGTCAGATTTGTACAGCACAGAAACAGACCCTCTGATCCAACTCATCCATGCCGACCAGATATTCTAAGATTAATCCAGTCCCGTCTCCCACTAATCCTTCATATTCATGTACCCATCCAGATGCCTTCTAATGTTGTAACCCACTTCCACCAGCAGCTCATTTCACACATGCACCACCCTCAGAGGAGTTACCCCTTAGGTCCCTTTTAAATATATGCCTTCTAGTTTTGGACACCCCCACCCCAGGGTAAACACTTTTGGTATCTATTTACCTTACCCCTCATGATTTTATAAAAAGGTCACCCCTCAGCCTGCAACACTCCAGGAAAATTAGCCCCAGCATATTCAGCCTCTTTATCGCTCAAACCCCAGCAACATCCTTGTTAATTTTTTTTTTTTAAAAAACCCTTTCAAGTTTCAGAACATCTTGCCTATAGCAGAGAGACCAAAACTGCACGCAGTATTCCAAAAGAGGCCTAACCAAATATCCTGCACAGCCCCAACATCACCTGCCAATTCCTTTACTCAATGCACTGACCAGTGCAAGATATACCAAACACCTTCACCATCCTGTCTACATGCGACTTCACTTTCAAGGAAGTACGAACAGACACTCCAAGTTTATTTGCTCAGCAACACTCCAAGAATTTTTTAAAAAATACCACGGGAGATGCTTGGCCAAGATCGAAACAAGGGATCAGTGGTTTCCTGGACTTGGCAAACTGCATGCATTGCACTAACCACAACGGAAGTCCTGAGCAACTTGAATTAGGTTCACTTCAGCAGCAATTGTGACAAAAAAGCTAATTAGAGATATCCATACATCATAAAAATACCCTACTTAGTTGCAGTAAACTTAAGCACAAAAAGCTCTTTTCTGTATGTTCAGAGTCAAAAAAGTACGGTTCCTTCAACATGTAGCTTCACATTCTGTATATTGCATTAGGTTTTCTGTATTATATGTTACAAAGTACCTCCACAACAGCACTGGTCCCTCCTATAAGCAGCAGATTAAATGCACTTTCACTGCCGTTAAGAGCGCTCTTGGAAGAGCGAGGTTCACTTTTTCCTACAGCGGTTCCAACACGATATGATTCAGCCGTCATCTGGGGCGCAGCTACAATACACGCGATAGCCCAGAACAAGAGGGAGCAACAAGCCACGGCCGCATTGCCGCCTGTCATTACTGGAGGTCGATATCTAGAGAAGGGTTAAAAATAACTCGAATTCAGGTAGAGAACGAAGCCACAAAATACAATCCCGGCGTCCACACTCTGGTTCAAATCTCAGGTGAGCACACCAGGAAGCATATACGCTGCTACTAAAAGTCCTGGGGAAATCCACCTCATAACATTACTCCATAAACAAGCTGATACGCATTTCAAAATCAGAACCACTTCCCATTCCTAATGCATTTGCAAAACGTGTAAATCTAATCGTCCTCCTTATGAAAAACGCCGACAAGAGGGCTCAGCGAAATAGGCTTGTACCTCATACCAAACTGACCGCCTCTCTGCTACCAGCTCAGCTCCAAACTACATCATCGCTTCTGCTCCCTCCCCCTATTTAAAGACGCCGTGCACATTATCATACCCAACTCGGGGCAGGGACCGGTTCAATCTCTCTTATCTATGTTTACAGCCGTGCTAAACATGGAGAAAAATACATATACACATTAAGGTGTCATTTTATCAACTTGCAATCACTGAACAGACTCAGACTTAGAGGTAGTCTGCCAAGTTAATTCCCAATTCACTGGATTTTCTTGTTACTTTGGGGGCAATGAAAACACATGCTTCAGACATCACGTTCAAAATATAAATACAAAATAGTGCAAACCAGCAACTGGGTTCATGTTGATTTAATTACACTGAGGCTGGATGGTCATGCAATGTCAAGGCAATGGGGGACTAATGGTCAAGTGGTCAGTGTCCAGCTGGCCAGGATCTGATGGTTAGTTCCCAGGATGCTGATCATCAGTGCTCAGAGTCTGGGAGGATGGTACTTGGAAGGAGAATGGTCAGACCTCAGTGTCCAGGATTTGATGATGATAATGACCAGTTTTCTGTGTCCAGGTGACCAATACTCTGTGCTCAGTGTCCTCAGGGATGATGGTCAGTGTTCAGTGTCCACGGACCTATGGGCTTTAAACTAAATAGAGCTGTGGGGGAGCATTCCAGCAAAGGAGTACGTAGGTTTACAAAGCAAAAGGATATGGCAACAATGCAGGCCAGCGACTTAGATGATACTCAAAATGTGACAGGGAGGAACAGTGTACAAAAAAGGCAGCAAATAGGTCAAAGGCAGAAAATGGTAAAGAAAAGAAGCAAAATTAATGGCTCTTTGCTTAAATACATGTAGTATTCGTTACAAAATAATTGCATGAATAAAAGCATGATCTTGTAGTCATTACAGAGACACGGGTTACAAGGACATCAAAGCAAGGATCTAAGCATGCAGGAGTATATGACATTTTGGGAGGACAGGCAGGAAGGAAATGGTTGTGGGGTAGTTTTATTAATACAAGATGGAATAAGTATGCTAGCAAAAATGATGTTGGATTGGCTGTGCTCTTCCAGCACCACTGATCCAGAATCTGGTTTCCAGCATCTGCGGTCATTGTTTTTACACCATTTTGGGAGGACAGGCAGGAAGGAAATGGTTGTGGGGTAGTTTTATTAATACAAGATGGAATAAGTATGCTAGCAAAAATGATGTTGGATTGGAAAATGTAGAATCCATATGGGTGGACTTGAGTAATAACATGGGAAAGAAGTCTGTAAGTCCTCTAATAGTGACCACACTCTAGGGCAGAGAATAAATTAGCATATAATGAGGGCATACAAAAAGACAGTGTATTAACATTAGGTGACTTTAATATAAGTTGGGAAATCAAACTGGAGACATGAGAAAGAAATCTTAGAAAGTATATGGGACAGTTTCCTAAACCAATGTTCAATGGTCAGACTACACCTAGAACTGTGAACAGGTTTGGTCCCTTTGTAAAAGGAAAGTTATTAAATAAAGGGACCAAAACTGTTCACACTGGTATTGGAGGCAGTCCAGAGAATAGTCACGAGGTTGATCACAGGTGTGGAGGAAGTTTCACATAAGGAGAGTTCGGTAGGTTGTGCCTTTCCTCGTTGGATTTTAGAAAAATGAGAGGTGACATTTATTGAATCACACAAAATTCTTAGGGTACGTGCAGAAAGGGTGTTTCCTGTTGTTGAAAAATCTCGATCCAGAGGGCATAGTCTCAGAGTGAGGGATTGCTGATTTAATACAGAGTCGAGGAGGAATTGTTTTCTTTCAGAGGGCAGTGATCTGTGGATTTCTTTACCCCAGAGAGCTGTGGAGGCTAGCTTGTTAAGTATATTCAAGGCTAAGATAGATATTTTTAATCATTAACCAAGTCAAGGGTTATGGGAAAAAGACAGGAAAGTGGAGTTGAAGATTTTCACGTCAGCCACAATCTCATTGAATAGTCAGTGTCCAGGAAGAGAAGGAAGTCAGAATTCAGCCACACTTTGGGGATGGGCCAGTCAGTGTCTGGGAGGGTTGTGGGCAGTACAGTATGGTCAGTATGGGGGAAGAGGCCAATAGCTGACCACACTATGGTGAGGGAGAGAATCTGTTCAGCAATGGGGAGATGAATGGGGGAAGAGGGTTTGGATGAAGGGGGACTGGTCAGGAAT
>NW_025214943.1:0-2199 GCF_004010195.1 Chiloscyllium plagiosum
AACAGTAATACAGTCATAACTGGTTTACAGAAAGAAATCTGGACAGCAACACTTAACAGGAACACAGACGATAGCCAGGAAATGATAATAAAGATATTGAATAATGAGAAGAGCGTAATAGATTCGCAATGATAATGACAACCAATTAAATGCAGAAAGATACCAAACATAATTGGATAAACTCCTGTCTATTGTTGGAACATGCCAGTCAAATGTTCTCAGATTCTGCTGTATTTTTGGAACATTCCAATCGAATGTTCTCAGATTCTGATCTATTGTTGGAACATTCCAGTCTAATTTTCTCAGATTCTGATCCATTGTTGGAACATTCCAGTTTAATCTTCTCAGATTCTGATCCATTATTGGAACATTCCAGTGTAATGTTCTCAGTTTCTGATCTCTCTTCCCCCCCTCTCCAAATCTGCTGATTCCTGTCAGTGATGTTCCCGCCCATTTATGGGATAACACATTGAACGGCGCCCCTTTATCATTTAAAGACGGAAATCCTCCACTGGAATAATTAGAATCCATGGAGATTGGCATTAGTCACAGTCACTGAACAAACACTGGGTAACCGAGCAAAGGCTACGACAACAGATGAATGGGCACCGCACAACAACCAACAGACAGGAGTGTTCCCTCCCAGTTGGGGAACACTTCAATGGTGCTGGATATTCAACCTCAGACTTTCTGATGACCATCCACCAAGGCGGACTTCAGGACAAGCAGCAGCGAAAAGTGGCCGAGCAGATGCTGATAGCGAATTTTGATACACATAGGGAGGGCCTCATCCGGGACCTTGGGTTCGTGTCACATTACAGGTGACCACCAGTGCACTATATATACACACACACAGGCACTCCTTTACACACACATACATACGGACACACATTACACAGGCATGTACACAGACACTCACACACACCCTTAAAGATACACACACTCCCACATTCACACGGCACTCTCACAGAAACTTAGACCACTCTCTCTCACTGATACTCAAAACCCCCCACCCCAGACACGCACACAAACTCCCACACTCACACATGCACCCCCTCACACTATACATCACTACACACACATATACATTCTCTCTCACACTCACAACCCCCCAACCCAGACAGACACAGACACACATATACAAACCGACAAAGACCCACATGCACACATATATTTTGTGGGATGAATTTGGACTTGCCGTCCAACACCGGCATCTCCAAATCACGACTGAGCAAACAGGCGCAATTAACCAGTTCCACACATCACTTTTCATATAACTACAAAAGAGAACTTTTACTGGGTTTAGATTGAATGGATGAGGGTTTTTAGATTATATTACAGTGTGGAAACAGGCCCTTCGGCCCAACAAGTCCACACCGACCCGCCGAAGCGAAACCCACCCATACATTTACCCCTTACCTAACACTACGGGCAATTTAGTATGGCCAATTCACCTCACCCTGCACATCATTGGACTGTGGGAGGAAACCGGAGCAGCCGGAGGAAACCCACGCAGACACGGGGAGAACGTGCAAACTCCACACAGTCAGTCGCCTGAGGCAGGAATTGAACCCAGGTCTCAGGCGCTGTGAGGCAGCAGTGCTAACCACTGTGCCACTGTGCCACCGTGCCGCCCACAAATTGCTGAGGGCTAGACCATAAATCTGTAAATCTTTTTTTTAAACTTGGAAATGAGAGTATTAACAGAACACTGCACGGGTCTATATATGTTCCACTCTGTTTATGAGAGACAATTATAAAATAACAGATCGGTTGCATAAAGAAAACGTGGGTGGGCAAGTTTCTAGATTCCTTATTGACCAGTGTGAGGCTACTCCTGGTTTTAAGTGCCCTGCTACCAAATCCTTTCATAACCTTGAGACAGAGCATTGAGACTGCTGCTCAGCAACAGGCCGAAACAATTCTGTCCCGATAGGCCTCTTACAGAGGGCTAAGAGAATGCCATTCAGCCCACATTAGCCTGTTGCTACTTGAAAAGGCGGAAATCTAGAACATTGGCACATTTTGCCAACAAGGAGAAAGTGAGAACTGCAGATGCTGGGGATCAGAGCTGAAAAATGCGTTGCTGGAAAAGCACAAAACGTCGATTCACCTGCTCCTTGGATGCTGCCTGATCTGCTGCGCTTTTCCAGCAACGCATTTTTCAGCTCTGATCTCCAGCATCTGCAGTTCTCACTT
>NW_025214943.1:4583-10093 GCF_004010195.1 Chiloscyllium plagiosum
CTTTAAAAATAGGGTTAACGAGGCATTGAATAAATTCTACAAATCCTTTAATGGCAAAAGATTAACTAGGGGGAGAACAGGGCCCCTTAAAGATCAGTAAGGCTACCTATGTGTGGAACCACAGGAGATTGGAGGGATACGAAACAAAAAATTCTCCTCAGTATTTAATGAGGAGGAGGTTACAAGAGCGAGAGAATGAATAGATATATAGTGATACATTGAAAACTGTCTATATTACAAGGAAGTGTTGGACATTTTAAAACACATAAAGGTGAACAAATCCCTGGGACCTGATCAATTGTATCCCAAATGTTTGTGGGAAGCCAAAAAGGAGATTGGTCAGCATTTTCATGATGTATTTGTATCATTGATTTACACAAGTGAGGTGTCAAAAGACTTGAGGGCTGCTACCATAGTGACATTATTTAAGAAAGTAAGGAATAAAAACAGGTAACTATAGATCGCTGAGCCTGGCGTCAATGGTGACTAAATTGTTGGAGGGGATTTTGTCGGAAAGGATGTGTATGCATTTGAAAATACAAGGACTGAAGAGGGCTTTGTACATTGGAGATCACATCTCACTGACTCGGTGTAATCTTTTGAGGAAGTGATGAAGATGATTGATGAAGGCAGGCCAGCGGATGTTGTCTTTATGGAATTCAGTAAGATTACCAAAATGTTCTACATGGTCGCATGGTTAACAAGGTTAGACAGGCCTGGGATCCAGGAGAGCTCGTCATTTAGATCCAAAATTTTCTTGAATATTGGAGACAGGGCGTGACAGTGGACATTTGTTCATTGAACTTGGAGACCTGTGACCAGTGGCGTGCCGCAAAGATCAATAGTGGGACCACTGCCTTTTGCCACTTATACAAATCATTTGCATTTGAGTACATGAAGTATGGTCAGTAAGTTTTTAGATCATAACAAATTTTGTGACCGTGAAGAATGATCTCTCAGACTTTAATGGGACCTTGTTTAGGTGAGCCGAGGAGTGGCAAATTGCGTATTTTTTAGTTTTATGTGAGGTGTTGCATTTTAGCAAGACAAATCAAGGCAAGACCTGATAGAACTTCATAGAAATTATCGAATCCCTACAGTTAGGGAACAGGCTTTTCGGCCCATGGAGGCCACACCGACCCTCTAAACAGAATCCCACTTGACAAACCCCGACCCTATCCCTCTGAGCCTGCATTTCCCATGGTTAATCCACCTTCTCTGCACATCCCTTGGTACGGTGCGCAATTTAGCATGGCCAATCTACCCTTACCTGTATATCCTAATGCCGTCGGAGTAAAACATAGCACCCGCAGGAAACTCACACAGACACGGTGAAAATGTACAAACTCCACACAACCAGTCATTTAACGATGGAATTAAACCCAGGTCGGTGCCCTGTGAGGTACCTTGTGGTGCAGGTTCTCCGTTCCTCGAAAGTGCCGTCACAGGTAGACAGCGCAGCGAGGAAGGCACTTGGTGATCTTCCCTTTATTGGTGCGTGCTTTGAGTGAAATGTTTGCGTGACAAAATGTGTACAGGACATTGGTTTGGCCACTTTTGTAATATTGCCTTTCATTCTGGTCTCCCTGCTGTCGGAAAGGCGTTGTCAACGTTGAAAGGGTGCAGAAGAAATTTCAAAGAATGTTGCAGGTGTTGGAGGGTCAGAGTTCCAAGGAGAGTTTGAATAGGCTGAGACTATTTTCAAGTGTTGAGGCGGAGGGGAGCCTTAAAGGTGTTTATAATATCATGAGGGGCATAGATAAGGTAAACAGTCAATGTCTTTTCCGAGGATAGACGAGTCCAAATATAGAAGACAAAGGTTTAAGGTGAGAGGAGAAAGATTTAAAAAGGGGCATGAGGGACAACATTTTCACACAGAGACTGATGTGTGTATGGATTGAACAGCCAAAAGAGGTGGTGGAGGCAGGTACACTTACACCATTTAAAAGGCATTTGGATGGATATATGCATGGGAAGTGTGTAGAGGGAGATGGGCCACCTGCTGGCAAGGGAGACGAGATTTATTTAGGATATTTGGCGGTATGGATGACCAGACAGAACAATATTCTTCCTTGCTGTACATCTCTGAGAGTCTATTGGCTCTTCAGTGTATAACACTGGAACAGGAGGAGGCTATTCAGCATCTGAATTCTGCCAGTCGGCTTGTTTGCTCAATTACTGAGAGTCAAATACAAAAATACATCATTCAGAATTTGATGGCGTTTTACAGAAACAGGAGAAAGGCCTTTAGTCAAGAAAAACTGTAAAGAATGTGAAGAGGCCATTCAGTCCCTCACCTCAATTTCACAGGAGCAGCAGGTGAGCACAGAGCTATTGGTACCTGTTACTCAGGAGCAGGAAGAGGACATGTATTTTCACAACTTGGGATCAGGAGGGAATCATTCAACTGCTTGAAAGTGGGGCACAGGAAAAGGAGACTCAACTGTTCGAGACTGGGACACAGGAACAGGAGCCAGTTATTCAACTGCTCATAACTGGGTCACAGGGAAATCTGGAGGCTACTGAGGCTCGAGGATCCTGTTACGCAGAAACAGGAGGAGGTGACTCACTCCCCACCAATATGGGACACTGGGAGAGAAGGGGAGTTTGCTTGGAACAAGCAGAAATATGTAAATAAATTGCATCAATCCTGCCCCAACATTCACTAAGATCATGGCTGATCTGATGGTGATTCCCTCATTCCATTTTTACGGAGACTCTCCTCTCTGCTGCCTCTACTCCATTTGTTGGTCATGTTGCCGACACAGATGCTGTAACAACAGTTACCATGACTCATCTAGACGGATGGGTCAAACCGGATGAGTCAGAATTTGAAGAGTCCATTCACAAGAATTAAAACACAAAATAAAGGCATTGCCAGATTTTTAGTTCTCTCACATTCGCAATCCAACTCACATAACCAGCCCATCCATTACATATTCAGGAAGGAGCACTGTGTAGATCCGGCTAGTGTACAGCTGTATGTAACCCAGCAATGTCCAGAGTGAAACTCTATGCAGCCCACACCAATTCTTGATCTATAATGCTGGACTAAATGTCCAACGTGGGGAGCTGTGCAGTCCGCACTGGTTCATTCATATATAAACCCAGGCTGTTGCATTGTTCGGTAACACTGTGTTAGATCGCAGCTCAGTGTGGGGAAACTCGCAGCCAATTTTGGAACTGACAGGATGTGCAGCTCCCATCCATTTACAGCTCCATATCTCCACTGTGCCTTGACAAGGGGTGCTGCGAATGTGAAAGTCACTGTGAGGAAGATATGTAAATGGAAACAATTTAAATACCAATAGTTCTGATTAAGGCGAGTATCACTTTAGTATTTACAGATGAAATAACTGAGATAATATCCAATGAGATTTTGTAAATGATGCAAACAAGTAAGAGGGGGATGGTGATGTTATAGTGGTTGTACTATACGCTTTCAAATAGTCAATGGGAATGAAAGGAACAAATATGTAGGGAGACTGGCGAGACTTGCAGGAGCAATAGGGTTGTCATAATAGGTGATTTAAATTTTCCTAACATAGACGGGGACTTCCAGCGGGTTAAGAACTTAGATGGAACTTAATTTGTTAAGTGTGTTCAGGAAAGTTTCCACAAGCAATATATAGAGTATCCTACTCGGGAAAGGACAAACTCGACCTACTGTTGAGAAATAGGTGACGGAGGTAAAGTGGAGGAGCATTTTGGGAAAAGTGACCAGAGCTGTATTAATGTTAAAATAGGTATGGTAGGGACAAAATTGGTCCATAGATTCAAGTTCTAAATTGGGGGAAGGCGAATTTTGTTGGAAATAGGTAGGGGATTGCAGGGCTTGATTGGAGTAGTGTGTTTCCAGGTAAAAGGATCCCGTGAAAGTGGGAGGGTTTCAAAAGTGAGATAGCTCCAGTTCCAGCTCGATATGTTCCTGTGAGGGTGAAGGGAAAGTAAGGCTGGAAGAGAGAACCCTGGATGACAAGAGATATTGAGGCTCTGACCAGAAGAAAAGGAGGCGTCGCTCAGGTACAGCGAGCTGGGACCAAGGGAATCTCTGGAGGTACACAGGGGATACTGGAGTTTACTGAACAAGGAAATCAGCAGGGCTAAAGTGGGGTATGAGATAGCTTTGGCTGAGCAGATTATGGTGAATCAAAATTCAGTATAGTGAAGACAAAGAACAACTAGAGAGAGATAGGAAGCCTTAAAATCCAAAATGTGCATGCATGTGTAAAACCTCATGAGATGGGTGAGGTCCTCAATTCCCCCTCTGTGTTTATCCTGAAGAAAGACATAAAGACCTGTGATCTTTGGGAGGTTAGTTGCGATAACTTGGTACAGTCCATATCAACGTAGAGGTGCTGTTGGACACATTAGAATGCACAAAGTCAGATAAATCTCTTGGTCCTGACCAGATATATCTATGAGCACTGCACGAGGCGAGAGAATATAGTTCAGGGGCGAGGTCCCGGAAGACTGGGCAATAGCAATTGTTGTGCCCTTATTCAGAAGGGCTGCAAAGAAAAGCCTGGGAAATATAGACCAGTAAGCTTCACATCTGTTTCTGGAAACCACTTGAGAAGTTTCAGAGATATAACATATCCATGCATTGGGAAGACAGAGTTTGACTTGGAGCAGTCAGCATAGCTTTGTGCCTGGCAGATCATGCCTGACAAATTTTGATAGAGTTTTTGAGGAAGTGACCAGGAAGCTTGACGAGGGCAGGGTGGTGGACATAATCTATATGGATTTCAGTAAGGCCTTAGATAAGGTTCCACATGGTAGGCCGCTCTGGAAGGTTAGGTTACATGGACTCCAATGTAAATTGGCAAATTGGCGACACAATTGGCTTGACGTTATGAAGCAAATGGCTATGATGGAGGTCTGCCTCTCGGACAGGAGGCCTGTGACGAGTGGAGTGCCTCAGAGGTCGGTCCTGGGCCCATTGCTGTTTGCTATCGATATCAATGATTTGGACCAGAGTGCACAACGCAAGGTTAGTAAGTTTGCAGATGACACTAAATTAGGAGACATCATTCACAGTGAGGAACGTTATCAGAAATTGCAGCAGTACCCTGATCAGCTGGGGAAGTGGGCTGAGAATTAACAAATGGAGTTTAATATAGATAAGTGTCTTACATTTAGGAAAGTCAAATCCAGGTAGGAATTTAATGACGAATGATAGTGCCTTAAGGCGTGTAGTGCAAAAAGGACGTTGGAGATCAGGTGCACAGTTGTCTGAAATTTGAGTCACAGATATACAGGACAGTGGCCTCCATCAGGGCATTGAGTATAGACGTTGGGACATTATGTTGCAGTTGTATAGGATGTTGGTAAGGCAGTACTGGAGTATTGTGTTCAGTTTTGTTCAGCTTGCTCTAGAAAGGATATTATTGAACAAGAAAGTACGTAGAACAAATTTCCAAAGATGTTCCCTGGGCTAAAGGCTCTAAGTTATAGGCAGAGGTTGGACAGGTTAGAACTTATTTCTTTACAGCGTAGGAAACTGAAGG
>NW_025214943.1:10108-20962 GCF_004010195.1 Chiloscyllium plagiosum
ATATATAAAAAGGAACCTGAGGGGCAAACGTTTTACACAGAGTGTGGTACGCCTATGAACTGAGCTGTCAGTGGAAGTGATTGAGGTGGGTACAATAACAACATTGAAAAGGCATTTGGACAAATACACAGATAGGAAAGGATTAGAGGGAAACAGAACAAGGGCAGGGAAATAGGGTAAGTCTGGATGGACATTTTGGTTGCCATGTACCAGCTGTGCCAAATGGCCAGTCAGACTGGCAGTCTCATGCAATATGACTGTAAATGAGTGTGTTTTGAGGTGAAGACAGGGTAGGGGAGGGAGACTAAGATAAAATGTCATGGAAGGATATGTTCACAGGTTCAGAATGCTGAAATGGAGACATTTCGATAGTATCATGCAACACGGGTCAGGATTAAGAAGAATTATGAGTGAAAGGGATATTTCTGTGAGTTCAGGCGATGGAGAGTTTTGGATGAGCCTTTGTCTCCAGCTTTGTAACTGGGAGTGAGGACAGCAGAGTCTTCGCCTCACTGGGCTGAACCTAACAAAAAACTGTCTCAGTGACATTTTCATTGAGTGTGACAGAGGGGTTGTCTGCATGAGGCCGAGCTAGTTTCATGGTGCTATCTTACCAAACTCATGTCATTAACAACACACCCCACTCCAGAGTGTCCCTTTCATACAGTGCCAGCCCGATTCTCCCACCCATCATGACTGGGGGTACTCATAGTCGCCCGGATGCCTCTGGATATTCCGTAACCCCTGACACTGGTGCCAACTTTAAAAGATCAATAGGCACATGGTTGTGCTTTCTCAGTTTGGAGCTGCCCAGCACATTTTCCCCAAGCATGGCAATGAAGGAGAAATTACACCACGGTTTGTCGACAGCAGCATGGAGGTCTAGGTGGATGCGCTAGTACTAAAGGGGACCATTCTCTTCCCAGGGGGGGGCACGCTACGAGATCCACCGAGCATGGACTGAGCTCACCACCCAGCTCGGTGCAGTTTCTGGGGTCTGAAGAAATGTCCAGCAAAACATGACAACCATCAAAAAGCTTCTCCACTCTGTCTGGATAAGGGTCACCATCTTTTCTCTGCTCCCTCACACTCACTGTATATCTGTTATAGCACCGACCCCCGAACAAGGCTCATGCTCCACCACTCACACTATTGCATGCAGCACCTTCACTATTTGCATGCAGCCCTTCCCTCTGTTTCTCTCTTGCCTTTCTAATGCCCCCCCCCCCATCTAATGCCCGCCACATAGTTAGAGAATATTCTGCAGAATGTCAATTATGGATTGTTCCAGATATTGTTCCAACTTATTCCCAGTTTCAGGAAAACGCTGTGCCCCAGTGCGTAACACGTAACAGGATGGAGTAGAGATGTACGTTTTTCAAATCACACACAATTAAAATCCATCATGAGGCCATTCAGTACTTAAAATATGCTCCAACGTTCAATATGTTCGGGGGTGATCTGATGGTTTTCTCAGCTCCATGTTACAGGAACTTCCAGTCATTCAACGCCCAGGTTCCTGTTACCGAGCAGACGATCTCAGACACTTCATACCCCGGGTTTCTTCTAGCATGTGTTCAGAAAGCATTTCTAATGGGGACGGACTCTCCTAACAATATATTTCATCTGATTTATAAATTCATGCAACAGTCAGCATGCTTTCCATAAACCAATCAAAAATACGTACTTATTTTATAGTTATCGATATCCAATCACAATTAGTCATTCACTAGCCTCACCTTATTGTATTCAACCAAAGACAGCTTCCAAACACTCGTCTCATTATAAAATAAAATTTCTAGCAGAGAACATCTTTATCTCGAATTCCCTTGTCATTAAAATTTCTCTTGCCCTTTTTTTGTGACTGATTCTGTGTGCAACATTACACAGTCTCCCACTCAGTTGGCTGGATGGTTGGTTTGTGATGCAGAGGGAGGCCACCAGCGCAGGTTCAATTCCCCACACTGACAGAGGTTACCATGAAGGGGATGCTCTCTCAACCTCACCCCATCACCCATGTGGTGACCTTCAACATAAACCACCATGAGTGGTCTCTCTAATGAGAGTTCTTTGGGTCTCTATTCTATCAATGTTAGGATTTTAATTTTTTAACCAATTTTTTTATTGAAAAAGATCTTTTATTATTATATTAAACCAATAAGAAAACAACTCAAATAACTGAACAAAATTACACCCATGTGCATGTATATACAAAATAAGTTAGTTTCTAAACGGACAGAAGAAAAACAAAAATAAACAATAAATAATAAATAAGTAATACGGCTCAGCATAACAAAGTGATAGCTCTCGGTCTTCGAGAGCATGAACTGACACACATTCATACGTTCATAATTATTAATATGTGCTTCATTAGACAATATCGTCATGGCTATATAAAAGCACTTTCTGGAGTGGCAGATAAGCCTGTATCGTGGTAAGCCAAAAAGGGTTGCCATATCTTATATAAATCTCTGCTTTTCGGCGCACCATACTGGTGAGAATGTCCAAAGTGATATTGTCCATGACGAGCTTACAACCACCCAACAGACCTGGAGGTTTTTCAGACATCCAACACAACATAATATTTTTACTAGCACAACTAAAGGAGTATTGTGCATCAGTAGTTACTGTGGAAAAGGAAATGGAAGATATAAAATGTAGGGAAATAGATGGTGACACCTTGCAAAATGTCGATATTACAGAGAAGGAAGTGCTGGACGTCTTTAATCGGATAAAGGTGGATAAATCCCCAGGACCTGATCAGGTGTACCCTAGAACTCTGTGGGAAGCTAGAGAAGTGATTGCTGGGCCTCTTGCTGAGATATTTCTCATATAGATAGTCACAGGTGAGGTGCCAGCAGACTGGAGGTTGGCTAACGTTGTGCCATTGTATAAGAAGGGTGTTAAGGACAAGCCAGGGAACTATAGACCAGTGACCCTGACCTTGGTGGTGGGCAAGTTGTTGGAGGGAATCCTGAGGGATAGGAATTGCATGTATTTGGAAAGGCAAGGACTGATTACGGATAGTCAACATGGCTTTGTGCGTGAGAAATCATGTCTCACAAACTTGATTGAGTTTTTTGGGAAAGTAACAAAGAGGATTGATGAGGGCATAGGGTAGATGTGATCTATACTGATTTCAGTAAGGGTTTTGATGAGGTTCCCCATGGGAGACTGAATGGCATGGTTAGATCTCATGGAATACATGGAGAAGTAACCATTTGGACACAGAACTGGCTCAAAGGTAGAAGACAAAGGTCAGTTTGGGTTTTCAGTAAGGGTTTTGATGAGGTTCCCCATGGGAGACTGAATGGCATGGTTAGATCTCATGGAATACATGGAGAAGTAGCCATTTGGACAAAGAACTGGCTCAAAGGTCAGATTTTCAGACTGGAGGCCTGTGACAAGTGCAGCGCCACAAGGATCGGTGCTGGATTCATTAATTTTTGTCATTGACATAAATTATTTGGATGCGAGCATAAGAGGTACAATTAGTAACTTTGCAGATGACTCCAAAATTGGAGGTGTAGTGAAAAGCGAAGAGGGTCACCTCAGATTGACCAAATGGCCAAAGGGCTGAGAAGTGGCAGATGGAGGTTAATTCAGATAAATGCGAGGTGCTGCATTTTGGGAAAGAAAATCTTAGCAGGACTTATACACTTAATTGTAAGGAAACTTGAAAGGATTCATAAAATATTTCAAGCATGTTGCCAACTTTGGAGGATTTGAGCTATAGAGAGAGGCTGAACAGACTGGGGCAGTTTTCCCTGGAGCGTCGGAGGCTGAGGGCTGACATTATAGAGGTTTACAAAATTATGAGGGGCATGGATAGGGTAAATAGGTAAAGTCTTTTCCCTGGAGTAGGGGAGTCAGAACGAGAGGGGAAAGGTTTAGAGTGAGAGGGGAAAGATATAATAGAGATCTACGGAGCAACTATTTCACACAGAGAGTGGTACGTGTATGGAATGAACTGCCAGTTGATGTCAGGGAGGCTGATATAAGTGCAACATTTAAGAGGCATTTGGATGGGTGAAAGAATAAGAAGGGGTTGGAGTGTTATGGGCCAGATGCTGGCAGGTGGGACTAGAGTGGTTTGGGATATCTGGTCGGCATGGATGGGTTGGACCGAAGCGACTGTTTCCATGGTGTACATCTCCATGACTCTATGATTCTATGACTTATATATCTCTGTTGTTTGGTGCACCATGCTGGTGAGAAAGTCCAAAGGGATATTCTCCACGATGAGCTTACAAAGTCTCAACAGACCCGGGGAGTTTTCAGACATACAACACGACATAATATTTTTCCTAACATGGAAAGTATGGATTTCTTTCCCATGTGCATCTGCGTAAGATGCTCTGGGCAGGCCCAGGAAAAGAGAAACCGGGTCCATCTCCAATTCGGTCCCCAAGACCCACTCTACCACACCTAACACAGTGCTTCAATGTATACGAAGCCTACAACAGGACCACATGCAATGAGTAAGAGTGTCTGAAGTCATTCTGCATTTTGGACATGCTGAAGATAATCCCACTTTGAATTTTGAGAGAAAATCTGGGGTCAGATAGACCCTATGAATAATTTTCAACTGCATGGAATGGGTTCTATTACAGATAAAAATCCTTTGACCATTTTCACAAATATCCTCACACGTCTCTGAAAAGATTTCAACCCCCAACTCTCTCGCACAGACGTCACGAAGCTGCACAGTCTTGTCTGCGGGGACACTCTCCAACAAATGGTAAAGGGTACTGACAGAGGGGGTATTCTTTACAATAATCACCTGCTTCTCTGTATCAGGTCTAAACGTGTTTTGTGAAATTGTGTTTTTTAATCAAATCTCTATTCTGGAAAAAAGAAACAGAAGAAGTCTCTACTAGGTAGTCCATACTTACGAGTTATTTGATCAAACGGTATCATTGTTTCTCCTTCAAGTAACACGTGGTGGCTCGGTGGTTTGCACTGCTGACTCAGCGCACCAGGATCACAGGTTTGGTTCCAGCCTTGGGTGACTGGCTGCATGGATTTAGTATATTCTCAACTGTGACTGCGTAGGTTTCCTCCCACAGTCACAAACATGTGCATGTTAGATGACTTGGCCATTGCTTAATCGCTCATTGTGTTCCAGGATCCGTAAGTTGGTGTATTAATCAGGGTAAATATAAGGTGGTAGGGGAATGGGTGTGGGTGGGTTACTCTTCAGAGGATCGAAGTGGACTTGCTGGGCTCAAGGACCTTTTTCCACACTGTAGGGATACTACTAATTCTAAATCACCCAAACAAGGTATCCCCCTCACCGCCCACAACAGACTAATAAGGGTTCACTTTTTCTGAGAGGGCTCAATATCTAGCCGTATTGACGCCGAGTCCTCAGCGGCCCAGGCACTAACATAGGATGATAGAAAAAAGCTTAATTGATTGCTTTTAATCTGGGATATCAACCCCCGCACAATCTGTGGGGCAGTTGCAATTTTGTTAGCTTGATAAGGAATCGCTTATGGTGCCAAATAAAAGTGCTAAACTAGCCATTCTGTTTCCTAAGTATCTGTCTGGGAAACATCAAAGAAAGCATTCGCACGGGGTCTAGGAAATGAGAAAGGACATTCATTTTAACAACAGCTATTTGATCTGGCCAGGATATTTGAAATGCCTCCCATCTTTGAAGGTCTTGTTTAATTTTGTCAAACAAATGGACACAGTTCACGTTAAATAAATGATCAAAGACAGATGTAATGAATATACTGAAATAGGAAAACAACCCCCGTGATCATTTAAAAGGAAACCAGGATTTGCCCTCAGTATCAGGTATTTCCCTAAGACCTCCCATAGGCCTGGCCTCCAACTTTGTAAAATTAATCTTATCGCCCAGAAAGGCAACAAGCGAATTAATGCATTGCATCACTTGAACTACCGAAATTGCAGGATTTGACAAAAACATAAGACCCTAATCTGCATACAATATAATCTCACGTGACTTCTATCCTACTTCAGGGTCAGATGTGTTGGCATCCCTACGGATGGCCTCCACCAGTGGCTCAATCACCAACGTAAACAACAATGGCGAAAGGTGTCAGCCTTGTCGGCTGCCTGGAGAAATATTAATATTACTGGGTGGCCACACCATTAGTGAGAACAACAGCCAGAGTATCACGGTAAAGGACCCTCACCCACTTGATAAAAACTTTGCATAGGCCAAACCGTTCTAATGTACAGAAGAGATCCGGCCACTCAACCCAATCAAATGTGTCCTCTCATCTAAAGGGATCAATAATCCCTGGACAGATTGTTGTTGACACTCTTGGATCGTATTGAGTAAACTCTTAACATTGTAGGAAATCCATCAGGAACGTGTGCCTTTACATTCTGAAGCTGTTTCACGCCCTCCTGCGCTGACAATGGTGCATTAAGGCACAACACTTCTTCAGGGGTTACTCCTAGAAGACCCAGGTTCTTGAAAAATGACTCCATCTTAATCCATCTATCCTCAAAATGTTCAGTCTGAAATAATACGTGAATAATCTCAGACAGGAGGCATTAATCTTTTTGGAATTGAAGGTAAGGATCCCATTCCCTTCCCTAATTGAGGTATTGGCTTAAGAGGGTCGATCGTTTTCCTGGCAAGATAGAATAAATACCTGCCTGGCTTATCACCATGTTCAAACAGCCTTTGTTTTGCAAAATTAAGTTCCTTCTTGACTGTCTATGTGAGCGTGGAATTCACTGTAGGCCGAAGCTTTGTAATCCTCTGCAGTTTAGCCACTGAGGGTCTATCACAGTATGCATTCTCGGTTGCCCTCAGCTTTGCCTCAAACCAGCGTTCCTCCTCCCCCTTCTGCTACATCAAAAGGAATAATTATTCCCTTGGCATAAGCCTTAGCAATTTCCCATAGAGTGGATGAATTACTGGTTGAATCTGAATTAATGGTGAAGAAAGATCTGAATTCATTGCAGTGGTCAGCACAGTGACACAATGGTTAGCACTGCGCCTGAGAACTGGGTTCAATTCCTGCCTCAGGTGACTGTCTGTGTGGAGTTTACATATTCTCCCAGTGTCTGCGTGAGTTTCCTCCCACAGTCCAAAAATGTGCAGGTTAGGTAAATTGGCCATGCTAAATTGCCTGTAGAGTTAGGTGAAGGGGAAAAATGTCAGGATCTGGGTCGGTGTGGACGTTTTTGGGCCGAAGGGCCTGTTTCTACACTGTAGGTAATCTAATCTAACTACTCAATTAACCAAATAGTCTTACAAATAAAGGGATACATTCGTTAGTGTCTCGAATCTATTATATTGCTCTTTATCTTAATCAATAAGTACACTGCTTCATGGTCAGAAATGGTAATATTCCCAATTGTGCAGGATGCCACCGAATCGAAGATTGTTGCAGGAATGGGGAAAATATCAATCCTCGTATGGCATTTCTGCGGGTTAAAGAAGAAAATAAAATCCCTGCTTGTGATGTGGATCTGCCACCAGACATCCACCAGCTCTCGTTCTGCACACATATCCACTAATTGCTTACATTATAACGAGGTCACTGGGGCAACTTTGGACATTCTGTCCACCGTGGAGTCCATAAGACTTTTGAAAACTTCCAGAATAAAGTGCCACGATGCAAGATAACTGAATTTGGAAAATGCATCTACCGGGATTTTAAGAGGGTGCGCCGGGGTGGGTTGGGGGGGCAATGAACATTCAAAATACTATATTCTTTACTATAGTTCAAGGCTTTGGGGATTATGAATTTCCCGTGAATGTCAAATACAATCTATTAGGTTAAATGCAAGATTCTTTTTTATCCATTATGGCTTTTCCCCTCCACATAATATTAAAAGACGAGAAATAAACCCGATCAGGCCCGACCTGCTGTAATGTCAGAGCTGAAAACGTGTTGCTGGAAAAGCGCAGCAGGTTAGGCAGCATCCAGGGAACAGGAGAATCGACGTTTCGGGCATAAGCCCTTCGTCAGAACCCGAAACGTTGATTCTCCTGTTCCCTGGATGCTGCCTGACCTGCTGCGCTTTTCCAGCAACACATTTTCAGCTCTGATCTCCAGCATCTGCAGACCTCACTTTCTCCTGCTGTAATGTCAAATGTTACTTGTCATCAAGGTGCATCTCCTGCAATAGGACAACATCCACCCTCTCTTTTTAAGACTAAAAAGTAAATTTTCCCTCTTTTCTGGCCAATGGCTCCCCCTAATGCTCCAGGTAGACCATTTAAGCACATCATTACCCAGAACACACTGTAGCAACATTTGAACTCGAGAGAGGAAGAACTCGAATTACTGATCATTAATAAACAATGTCTCATAGAGCTTAAAAGCTACACAAACTAAGGCTACTACAACTGCCAACTCTCAAAACTTTCCAAAACTAAGCATTTTAAGTCAATGGCTGGATGGAGTGGGTTAGGGAACCACTTTGCCCGTGCTGTGATGCAGAGCCCAACAAAGCAGACCTTCCAGATCGCCACCATCTTGGATTCCCCCTTAACATTTTATCGATATGATGATTTCATTTTGCATTATATTCCTGGACGTGCTGGAGCAGTGTGATTTTGTACCACTGTCAGCATTTCCTCAACACTGCACATTCCTGCCATTCCCCGATAATCCTTGACTCCGTTATACTTTATGAAGTTTCTGACTGTGCCTCAAACATATTCAATATCTCTGCCTCCAATGCTCTGCAGGGAAGAGAGTTCCAAATACTCTCACCATTGAGAAAACAAAAAAAAAACTTCATCTGTGAGAGAGATTATTTTTGTCTCCTTACCTGAGAAAGGATATAATTAAATTGGAAGCAGTTCGGAGATGTTTCACTTCAGGGATTCCAGGAATGATGGTCTTATGTTATGAAGGCTTTAACAGGTTACTCTTGGAATGAGAGGCGATGTTATTGTAACATACAAAACCTAGAGGAGAGTGATCAGATAGATACCCACTGGGTGTTTCATGTAACCCTGCATTTCCCATGACTAACCTATCTAACCTACACATCCCTGGGCACTATGGGCAAAGCAGACCTTCCAGATCGGCACCATCTGAGATTTCCCCTTAATATTTTATCGATATTATCATTTCATTTTGCATTGTATTCCTGGATGTGCTGGAGCAGTGTGATTTTGTACCACTGTCAGCATTTCCCCAACACTGCACATTCCTGCCATTCCCCGATAATCCTTGACTCCGTTATTCTTTATGCACCTTCTTTCTGTGCCTCAAACATATTCAATATCTCTGCCTCCAATGCTCTGCAGGGAAGAGAGTTCCAAATACTCTCACCATTAAGAAAACAAAAAATAACGTCATGTGTGTGTGAGATTAGATTGGATTAGATTTTTAGATTACAGTACAGTGTGGAAACAGGCCCTTAGGCCCAACAAGTCCATACCGACCCGCCGAAGCGCAACCCACCCATACCCCTACATTTACCCCTTACCTAACACTACGGGCAATTTAGCATGGCCAATTCACCTGACCTGCACATCTTTGGACTGTGGGAGGAAACCGGAGCACCCGGAGGAAACCCACGCAGACATGGGTAGAACGTGCAAACTCCACACAGTCAGTCGCCTGAGGCGGGAATTGAACCCGGGTCTCCAGCGCTGTGAGGCAGCAGTGCTAACCATTGGTCTGAAGGGAAGAGAGTTCCAAATGCTCTCACCATTGAGAAAACAAGAAATAACTTCTTCTATGTGAGAGATTATTTTTGTCTCCTTACCTGAGAAAGGATATATTAAGTTGGAAGCAGTTCGGAGATGTTTCACTTCATGTATTCCAGGGATGAGGGTCTTACATTATGGAGGCTTTAACAGGTTACTCTTGGAATCAGAGGTGATCTTATTGAAACATACAAAACCTAGAGGAGAGTGATCATATAGATACCCACTGGGTGTTTGTATCGTCCAAACTTCTTGTTGTTTTCATAGAATCTCTACAGTGTGGAAGCAAGACATTCTGTCCATCAAGTCCACATTGACTCTCAGAACAGTATCCCCTCCGGACCTGCCCCCCTACTCTATCCATGTAACCCTGCATTTCCCATGACGGAACTATCTAACCTACACATCCCTGGGCACTATGGGCAATTTAGCATGGCCAATCCGCTCTAAGCTGCATATCTATGGACGATGGGAGGAAACTAGAACACTGGGAGTAAATCCACACAGACATGGGGAGAATGTTTAAAATCCACATAGAGGGTTGGCCGAGGTTAGAACTGAACGTAGCTACTTGGTGACGGGAGGTATCAGTGCTCACCACAGATCCACCATGCGCATCTGTTAGTTCTAATAGTTAATTGTGGCTAACTAAAGAAATCTGCCTGACCTGTTTGTCACTAAAACTGACTCAGTCTAAGAACTTTATCATCGGCCATATCACCAACCTGGTTACATTTAAAATTTGGTGTCAGCAGTGGATGAATGGGACGGGAAAAGGAAACAGTGACACCTTCCAATATCCGTCAGAACAGGAATTAGGATAAATCCACAAAGTGGGATTTCAGTCAAGTGAGAATTCTCTTCGCCAGAAGTTTGGGGTGGTTGGACCTTTATAATACATCGAAGCTGGCTTTGTCTGATTTTGCATAGACAGGTGAATCAGGGATAATGGTGCATGGAAAGAAAAGTGCAGCTGGGATCACAATGAGATGAGCCATGACCTTATTTACAGGTGGAGTAGTGTGAAAAGGCCGAATGGCTCACTTGTGTCCCTCAGCCCTATGTTCTGATGTTCCATTCAGCCCTCGGACATGCTAAACAGGGGCAGATCTAGGCCATTTCAATGGTTAGGTATAGTTTTGGAAATGTACTTGGAAAATCCAAACTGAATCAGGAAGTGTCGCCCCCCCCCC
>NW_025214943.1:20978-27827 GCF_004010195.1 Chiloscyllium plagiosum
CAATCCCTGTTTCCAGACTTCCCCTCTCTGTAACTTCTGCTCCAGATGTGGGTCATGTTGTAGACCCAGATACACTGAGAATACAGTCACATACCCGTTACTTTTCAAAAGCATCACATGTGAAATTAATAAATAGGAACAGGAGTAGATCAATCGGCCCCTCAAGCTAACTCTGTCATTTAATAAGAACATGGCTGATATACTCCAGGGCTCAACTCCACTTTCTTCCCGACTCCTTGTATCCTTACACACCTCTCTGAGTTCGGGAATTCCAGACATTCACTACCTTCGGGGTGAAGCCATGACTCTGCATCTCAGATTGAAATCGATGTTCCTTATTCGGTGTCTATATCATCGAGTTCGACACTTTGATCAAGAATGGAAACACCTTCTCAACATCTACCTACTCCAACCCCTTCTGTGTCTTATAGGTTTCAGCATTATCACTCCTCATTAATTTAAACCCGAATGAATTATCACCTCACCATCTTAGAGATTCTCAATAACACAACCCTTTCTTCCCAGGAAACCGCCTAATGTACCAACCAAGTTACTTGCTGCATCAGCATGCTGACTTTATGTTTCATACACAGGAAGACTCGAATGCTTTTACTGTTCCTTTTCTGGAAGTTCTCTCCTTTAAGTGACAGCCTGCCTTTTGATCCTCAGTGTTATCCTCAAACTCGGATGTATATTGCATTCAGCTCCCTCCTTGAGACTGTCACTATAGAGTGTAAATAACTGATGCCATCGGACAGATATTTGTGGCACCTTTACCATAAAGATCCATTAATCCCGACTCTCCGATTTCTGTGTTAACCAATCACTTCCCATGTTAATACAGTATCCGACGTCCTGGAGCTTCTGTTTTGTGTAAGAACTTTTGGAAAATCTCTGGAAAGCCGTGTCCACCAGATCCCCTTTATCAAGTCCGTTGTTACATTTTCAGGCATCTCCATAAATACTTTGCATGATTTTACAGGGTAAAATATCATTTCCCTTTCACAAAACCACCCTGACTCTGAGTGAAGCTTTTCTAAATGTCTATGCTTGCCAGGTTTTCCAAACTATACTAGTCTTATCTGTTTTCATTAGGTCCATGTGCCTCTAAATGTTTCCCATTCATATGTTTGTCCAAATGAGTTTTAAATGTTGTAGCTGTCCTTGCATCTCCCACTCTTCCTCTGGAACCTCATTCCATACCCACACCGCCTTCTGTGTAAAAAAGCTGCCCCTTAGTCCCTTTTAAATCTACCTCTTTCACCTTAAATCTATTCCCTCTATGTTTGGATTCCCCTACCTTTTGGAAAAGACCTTGGCAATTCACCCTAGCCATACCTCTCATGATTTTATAAGTTTCTATAATGTCACTCCTCAACATCCTACACTCAATCTGATGCTAACTTCAAGAACAAGCGTTTAAAGATAAGCACTGCAAAACTGAAACAATATTAAAAATGACAGGTAACCAACACTCAGCCCAAACGTCATACTGTGATTTGTTTTTCTCCATATTACAATACTAAGGCAGCATGAAACGCTTACTAGTGCCAATAAGAAGTCAAGCACCTGAATTCCTTTGTCTAAAGGGGGTGATGATGACGACAGTGAAAACGTATCTGTGGCCAGATCTATATATTGCCACATCGTCAACATTCTCCCTCCTGGCCTCCGTATAACTTTGTGTGGTTGTGTCTTTTTTATCTTGCATTCAATAGAGAGAACCCCTTTCCCCCCATTCAACCTTAAATTCGACCCGTTATACAGAATATTTTCGTTCTCCACTGCTAAAAGCCCGTTTTTCTTTTGCCACACCCTTTTTTCCCTGCCACCCATCCTCCACCTCTGGCAAGGGACTAAAAGACGATTTTGCAATTGTATTCAGTTTTGAAGAATTGTCACACCGGATGGAAACGCTAACTCTGTTTCTCTGTCTCTGCAGATGTTGACAGACCTGCTGATTTTATCCAGAAATGGATAGGCACAGAACAATTTTTCAATTAAACCAATAATTATGGATACTTGAAATAAAAATTAAAAAACCTTTATAGAAGGTTCACTGGACCTGAAAGTTTAACTCTGCATTCACTCCAGAAAATTCTGCAACATCTTCAGCAATTTCATCTGAAATTTCTGTTTATGTACAATTTCCAACGACATATTGTCAAAGTTACCCAAACATCCTGTCTAATATGGAGTGCCGTACACTGGGAAGTGAACAGTAACGCATGGTGTCACTCTGAAACTGCATAAGGTTGGCATCACTGACAATGCAGGGCTCTGAATCATGGTCAGGGAGAAAAACAGAAGGGAACACATTCACTTCAAATACAGAAGATGACATTACTGAAAGGAAAAGATTCAGATTAGTACCATAAATGGATATTATTTATGTAACAAATTGGAGGCGTGACACCAAGTAAAGACTTCCAGCAGAATGAGAATGGAAATGGAAGTATTTCCGCATCGGAAAGCAGAGTAAGTCACTGAATACAGGGCTGAGGGGTGAATGGGTCTCAGTGCGAACTGGGGGGCAGCCAGTGGAATTGAATTGTAGATATTGCAGCTAAAACTGGGTTATCATCTGATTCTGTAGATTTCAATGACAATCTGTAACTTTTCCCCCAGGATAGTCCATCCGTCTACCATTTCCATCAAGCCGATCCATGGGTCAGTGACGAGTGTGGGTGAACAGGGTCGGGTCGGAATCACATGCACCTAAACCTGACTACAACCCATTAAAGCTACCGCACTTGACTGGTTACACTACGAACAGCAGGACTAACATCTGATACAGAGAGAGAGAGATGATCCCAAGACTAACAAATCAGACATAAGCTCTGTCGTCCTGTCAAATCCATGCATAAAAGTCGTTGGACCATTAAACAACTTACAGGAGGAGAGGACTCCACAAATATCCGCATCCTAAATAATGGAACAGCCCTGTGCATCCATGTAGAAGATGCAGTATCTGCACCATCCTTAGCCAGAAGTGTTGAGTCGAATACCCACCTCACCCTCACTATGATACCCTCAGAATCGTCTTCAACCAATTCAATTCACTGCACGTGATATGAAGCAACAGCTGGACACTATCGATACGACAAAGGCATTTGGCCCTGACACCATTCCTGCAATAGGACTGAGGACTTTTGCTATACAACAAGCCGTGTACCTGAGGAAGCTGTTTCATTCCAGCTCCAACTCTGACAACTCCCTGGCAATGTGGGTAATTAGCAACTGCAGTCCTCACTTTCTCCTAACGTGCATAATTACTCAACTATGTCCCATCCCCTAAGAAGGGAATAATTACAAGCAGACCAATTGCCACTCCCTCAGTCCCATCACGATGGTCAAATTGGTTGGGGTTATTTTTGATTGAGCTGTCACACAGCACAGAAATAATCGGTTCAGTGTGGTTTCCGATCAGCCCCCATGTGGAGATGGTGTTGTTGTGGAATTGTCATTGGATTGCTAATCCAGACCAGAATAATTCTCTGGCAACTGGTGCAAGTTAAAAACAATTAATAAAATATTGAGATATATTATCTGGTGTCAGTAATAGAAACACAATCCTGTCGACCCTGCAGAGACCTCTTTCCTAACAGCTGAGAGCTTGTGACAACATTTACAGAGCTTTCCCACACACTGCACAGTAGCATCGGGAAATGAATAAGTCATACAACTCATTGAGCTTTCCCTATTCTAGTTAATGGCTGAACATCTCCTCAACGCAGTTTTCCCCATTCAATATTCATATCCCTGAATATGTTTAAACATTGTGAAACATAAAATGAGAACTGCTGTAGTCCATTCAGCCCATCAGTTTTGCGCCTCCATTCTATGTACAGGCAGTTCACTGATAACGCGTGTTGATTAAATACATTTCGGCTGCAATGCAATTCATGAACCATTTTCGATAAAGTGAACTGGCGTTAACTGTGACGCGATTCCTTGTCGGGCACCAGCTGACCAGCAAATCCTGCCTCAGAAACCCTCTGTATACAAAATGTACAATCAATGTGTTCAGCTAAAACAGGAATGCAATCGGCTCTGCAGGCCTTGAAACTGAGCCTGAAACTGGGAATTGTAGAATATATTTAGAAAGCACTTTATTTCAAACTGTGGGGAGAATCTTGGGGAGAACTGGAATTCGGCATCACATGGTCAGTCAGCCTCCGCGCGCTTTCTGGTGAAGATTGTGGTGAAAGACACAGTGCTCCAGTGAGTGACTGTAGTGTGAAAGCGTTACATTTACAGCACTGTTACATTACAACATGTAATTTGAAGATTTATTTAGAATGTCCTATTGTGTGTGAGACCAAATTTAATTTTTGGTTTTTACTGATATTTTGGGGAGTTCGCCACTTACCCTCATTTTTCCACAGACCCCATTATTAATATTGCACGATTTTGTACAACCCAGTGTTGCACAGGAACACAGTTACTGAGTTATTGGAGAACAACCTGGAATAATAGCTGATCTTCTATCTTCACACCATACTCCTGCTCTCTCCCTATCACTTTAGTTGCCAGAAATCCTTATTTATATTCAGCTCCTTGACGTCCACAGCCTGATCTGGGAGAGAGTACCCCTGGGTTGCCAGTCTCCGAGTGCAGGCACTTATTCTCATCTCAATGCAAAGTGGCCTGTCTGTACCTAATATTGTGGCCCCTGGTTTTAGACGTTCCAACCAGGCGATTTACTTCTGGTGATTTTCACTCATTTTCCTAAATCCCATGGAATACAGGTCCAGTCGCCCGAAACTCTGCTCCCACAACAAGTCTGTCATCCCAGAGATCAGTCTGGTCATCCTTTGCTGCTCTCCCTCAATGTCAGGTTTGTCGTCTGTTAGGAAAAGAGACCAAAACTGCACACAATACTGCACAATGTTCGAGATGGGGTCTCACCAAGGCCCTGTACAACTGCAGTAAGATACATTTACTCCTGTCCACAAATCCCCCTGAAATGAAGGTGAATACAACATTTATCTTCCTTCCTTCTTTCTACTCCTGCAATATTGCTTTCACTGACTGGTGTACAGGGAGATCCAGATTCCTTTCAAAGTTACAGTTCCCCACGTGCTGGGCCTATATACAATTGTCAGCGTGGCAATGCCATTCCCAGTATTTGTGGGAGGAAACCGGAGCACCCGGAGGAAACCCACGCAGACACGGGGGAGAACGTGCAAACTCCACACAGTCAGTCGCCTGAGGCGGTGTTGAACCCGGTTCTCTGGCGCTGTGAGGCAGCAGTGCTAACCAGTATGCCACCGTGCCACCGTGCCGTTGACTTCTGGCTTTAGAACTCACTGCCCTACATGGACTCTGAGGGCCTCGCAGAAATAAACAAAAATGCAGCTTAAGTTCATTTATAGTGCAGCATTTTTCAAACACTCCTTTTTAAATGGGAGGCCATTCTATTGTTCCCATCAAAGTACACAACATCTCATGTCCCCCATTACTCTCCACCTGCCACGTATTTGCCCAGTCACTCCACTTGTCTCAAAAACCTTGGAACGTTTTTTACATCCTCCTCAATCACTCACAAGCTGACATCGTTTAGTGCTGTCAGCAGACTTGGGAATATTGCATTTGTGCCCCTCACCCAAAGATATGGTGTGTATTGGGAATAGCTGGAGCCCAAGACACGATCCTTACAATATCCTCCAAGCCTTCCATTGAAAAATAAAACATTGTTTTATTACTGCTCACTGTTTCCTGCCAGCTCTCCCATTCTAAATCTATGACCATACATTAGCCCGAAACCCATAGGATTTGAATTTGCACAATAGGCTTGGGGCTTTATTAAACATCTTTCTGAGATTCCACTCGCATGGCATTAACACCTCCTACATAGATGTCCTTAAAGCCACTTCTCAAATATGATTCCCATGTCATAACTCTCTGCTGACTTTGTCTATGCCCATTAATTTCAGTCCAATACTTTCTCTAAACTGTTTAGTTGCTATTTGCATTCTATTCCATTTTTCTCACAAGACTGAAATTTTCTAGTATTGCTAGGAAGTTTTCTTTTTTGTTTTGTTTTCTTCTGTGAAGGCATAACTAAAGTATTTGCTCCATAGTTCTGCTATTTCCCGGTCCTCAATTATCTGGAATCAGACTAAGAAATCTACAACTTTTTTCTCTTAATTTTGCCATTGACATATTTCCAGAAAATATTACAAGTTCTCTCTTAACAACTTTGCTATGATATTCTACAGAAACCCATCAATTCCTATCTTAAGCTACTCAATGATTGACCTTCCACAGACATACAATCATAGAAGCACAGACTCTGTACTACCAGAAATACAGGACGGTCAACATTAGGCCAACTTTCCGACACAAGACCGTAGCCGTGAATCTTAAAGCATTTGAACTGCACAACCATGTGGTTTCTGATGGTTTGAGGTGACCATGACAACTCCACTCTCAAGAAGTGCATTCCAGACCCCAACACCCTCTGGTTGAAAAACAATTCTCAAATCTTCACTAAACCGCAAATCCTTCGTTTTAAAAGTGTGGCCCTTTGAGTCAAAGCAACAGCTGCTGTCTATCCACCCTGTCCATGTACCTCGTAATCCTATCCCTCTGAATCACAGACCTCTCAGCCTTCTCTCTTCCAAACTACACAACCTGAGGTTTTCCAGCCTCTCTCCATAGCTGATATGCTCCATTCCAGGGAACATCCTGGTGAATCTGCTCTGCACCCTCTCCACTACAATCACATCATTCCTGTAATGTTGTTCCCAGACCTACACACAGTATTCCATCTTGCTCTCACCACAGTTCCGCATAGTTCTTATAATCTATGCCTCGATGAATAAAGGCTATGTTTACATTCCC
>NW_025214943.1:28096-56035 GCF_004010195.1 Chiloscyllium plagiosum
ACATTCAGCGATGTGTGGAGAAGCACCCTCTGAGCTTTCCAGTGTGCTGCCATTCATTGAGTACTCCCCTGACTGGTTCCTTCTTCCAAAGTTGCATCACCTCATATTTATCAGGGTTACATTCCATCTGCCATTGATCCACCCATGTGACCATTCCATCAGTATCTACCCATAACATAAGGCCTTCCTCCTACTGCCAACAATCCGGCCAATCTTTGTATCAAATCCAAACTTATTTATTACACACCTCACCCCTCGTCCATTTTCACAGCTGCATCATTTATCAGTACCACAAATAATAAGGTTAAAAATCTGTCAACATCAGTTATATCACGTGGTTGCTCATTTTGATGAAGAAGCTGCGTTTCGAAAACTTGTGCTGCCGAATAAACCTGTTAGACTATAGTTTGGTGTTATGGTATTTTTAGATTTGTCCACCCCAGCCCAACACTCGCGCCTCAGAATCGCAAATAATAAGGGTCCCAGTACTGATGCCCGTGGTACACCATTGGACACTAGCCTCCAGTCACACAAACAGCCTTCTACCACTCCCCTCTTTCTCCTGCTACTAAAGTTGATTTAGATGCAACTTGGCAAGTCACTAATGAGTCCTATGTGTTCACTGGTTATTCTGTTCCGCTTGACACACTTGTAGGTTATCTGGGGATTTTCCATAATCTTGCCCTGCCTTGCCCCTGTGTTAGTCAGTCCCCTCCACGCACAGAATTTCCTCCTTATTGCAGTCTTAAATGGTTTGACCCTTATCCTGCCATTATTTGCCTTGAATGTGGATTAGACAGCCTGATAAATTTCCTGTTAATTTCCAATTTTCTGTATGTTTTGTGAGTTTTATAAAGTTCATAGTGACCCACCGCTGATTCGTTGAAACTCTAGAGAACATAGGCCGAGTTTTCTCGTCACGCAATCTCGCCATCTGAGGGATTTATCTGGATAATGTCCATTACACTTCCTCTGTGGTCAGTATATTCTTTCTCAAATTCGGTCACCAAAACTGTTCTCAATACTCCAGGTACAGTGTCACCAACACTCTGTGAAACTGCTTCAAGGTGTCTTTACATCTATATTCTGACTCCCTTAAAGGAAGGCAAACCAAACTTTAAGTTTCCACTTATATATATTCCTCCAAATACCATTCACACCATTGCATTTTCGAACTCATTGCGTGAGTTCTTATAGAAAGCCTTCTGATAATCTAAAATCTATACCAATTCTACAGGATCCCCATTATCTATGCTGTAAGAATCAACTTCAAAAAATTCCAAAGTTTTTCAAGTATGATTTCCCTTTCAGAAATGCATACTGAGTCCCTCAAAATTTGCTGTTAATGTCTAAATAACAAATATCACATCCTATATAATAGATTCCAACAGTTTCCCGACAAATGTCAAGTTAATTTGTCAGCAGTTCTCCACACTATCTCTTCTTCGCTTTGTAGATGCTTGGATCCCTACCATTCATCTATTGTGCTTGGACCACGTTTACTAATGTGCATTTATCGACACCAGCTTCCAGACTCTGCAGAATGCACAGGAAAATAGAACGCAGTCATCGACAATGCAATCAATGCTTCTATTTATGATTTATTTCTGAAGATTTTGGTATGAAGTACATCTGTTTTTTCAAGCTTTCCAATGCTCAATCCAGCTGCATGTTCAATATTGCCTTGTTACTGATATGAATTGACTTCATGTCTTTACTTCCACAGGGCCTATACAATTACTTCGTATTCCTGGGTGATTTTCTGGATCTTACTCCATTAAGACAGATGTTAAGTAACTGATCATTTGTGTTGCCATTTTCCTGTTATCCACCATAAACACGTCTCTCCCGATTGCAAATTTCCACATTTGACTATGTTTTTTTTGAAATATAGATTATAGATTTTTGCAGTCTTTGTGTTCCTGTTTGTTTGCATGCATGTTCGCATTTTGATTTCCTGATCAGTTTCATGGCCCTCCTTTTCTGGATTGCAATTTTCTGAGAATTCTTAGGATTCCACAATGTCTGAGATTCTTCTGAAGCCACTTCCTGTAATTAATGTATTCTTTAATTTGTTATGTTAGTCATCATTAAGTCACTTACCCACTCTTTGGTGTTTTCACCTGAAATAAGTAGACATATCTTTCAGACTATGCAGTATTTCTATAAATCTCCTGGTCCTGACCAGATATATTCAGGAACACTGCAGGAGGACAGAGAAGTAATAGTGGGGGCCCTGGTTGGTACTTTTGTAGCATCGGTAGCCAAAGGTGAGGTCCTGGAGGACTGGAGGGTAGCGAATGCTGTGCCTTTATTCAAGAAGAGCTACAAAGAAAAACCTGGGACCTATAGACCAGTAAACCTGACATCTCTAGTAGGTCGGTTTCTTGAGAAGATTCTGAGAGAGACGATATACATGCATTTGGAAAGGCAGCGTGTGATTATGAACAGTCAGCACGTCTTTGTGCATGGGGGATCATGGCTTAAAAAATCATGAGAGTGCTTTGGTGAAATGACCAGTAACTTTGACAAGGGCATGGTGGTATACGTAGTGTATATGGATTTCAGTAAGGCTTCAGTAAGGTTCCACATGGTAGGCTGCTCTGGAAGTTTAGATCATATGGAATTGAGGGGGAGCTGGCAAATCAGATCCAAAATTTTCTTGATGGTGGGAAACATAGAGTAATAGTGGAAGCATGCTTGTTGGACTGAAGGCCTGTGATGAGTGGAATGCCTCAGGAGTCGGTTCTGGGACTACTACTGTTTGTCTTATGCATGTATATTGTATATATATTTACAGATAAGTGTAGTTCTTGCATTTTAGAAAGTCAAATCAAGGTAGGAGTTTCATGGTGAATGACAGGGTCTTAAGGAGTGTATTAAGAGAAAGGGACCTTGGAATTCAGATTCATGGTTCATTGAAAGTGGAGACACAGGTAGATAGGGCAGTGAAAAAGGCATTTGGCACACTGGTTTTCATCTGTCAGAGGAATGAGTATCGAAATTAGGGAGTTATGTTGCAGTAATACAGGATGCTGGTGAGGCAATACTGGTAGTGTTATGTTCAGTGTTGTTCACTTTGCTATAGGAAGAAAGTTATTAAAGTGGAAATAGTGCAGAAGAAATATACAAGATGATGCCCGGACTCAATGGTCTGAGTTATAGTGAGAGGTTGGGCAAGCTAGGAGTTTTTACTTTCGAATGTACGAGACTGAGGGAGATCTGATAGAAGTGTATAGGATCATCGGAAACATGGATAGAGTGAATGCACTCAGTTTTTTTCACAGGATTGAGCAACCCACGGACTAGAGGGCATCAATTTAAGATCCGAGGGGAAAGACTACAAGGGTACCTGAGGGGCAATTTCTTTTACACACAGGGTGGTATACACATGGAATGAGCTGCCGGCAGAAGTGTTTAAGGGATGTACATTCACAAAATTTAAAATGTATTTGGACAAATACACGGAGAGGAAAGAATAAGAAGAATATGGGGCAAGGGCAGGGAAATGGGGTTAATGTGAATGGACATTTTGTTTGGAATGGACCAGTTTGGGCTGAAGGGCCTTTCTCCGAGCTGTCGGACTCTATGACTCTCACAATCATTGCTTCTCCCATTGAATGTTATATTATACTTCCCCAATTCATTGGAGCGTACTTGACCCTCTCGCCTCCGGGCTTCCATGGTGTTTGACCAGAATGTTCAGACATTCGATATTGTATTCAGACGCCGTGTAAAAATGCAACATATAGATGTCACTATTCCTCCAAAGCTGCTTCAGAGCAAATTATTACTTTGTCCTCCTGACAACACAACACCAAATCTGAAATAACCTGCTCTCTAGTTTGGTTCACAGCATACTGTTCAACCTACCTAATACACACTTACGGAAGTTGTTCTTCACAGCATTAGTAGTCTCTGCAGTTTCGGTGCAAATTGAGACCATCCATTATTACTGCAGCATCCACGATTATTTGTTACTCATTCACAGGATAAGGGCGTCGCTGGATAACCAGTATTTATTGCCCATGCCTGAGGGCAGTTAAGAGTCAGCAGTGGGCATTCCAGATATGTTGTGACTGGTCAAACCACTCGACATTAAGCAAAATATAATCTATTCAAATGCTTTAGTTAAAATACAATAAAAAAAGAACATTTTGGGATGGCTTATATGTTGGAACCCTTACATAAACAATAAGCTCTCGCACAATCTTCTCAATCTCTCACAGCAACCAAACTTTGATTTCTGAACTCAATCATCATCATCATCTGCAATTTCAGCTTCTAATCTTGCCATTGTTTCTCTCTGCTCTTCCACATGAATTCTCACGACTGCAGGAAGTGAATTGTTGAACTTCTCCAAAATAAGAACTGTCGGCTTCTGGCCCAAGTTCATATGCACTTCAGATGGCTTTCTGCACCACCTCATACTCCCCAGATACCTCCTCCGATAGGGATGCAAATACCTCTCAGCTTTGTTTGGATCAACTAAATCCACATGGCTACTGGCCACTGCATTGGTTTAGCCACTTTCTCAAATGAAATGCAAAAGGCTTCCCCATCCTTCTCATCAAATTTAGAGAATGCCTGGATGTCTTTAAACAGAACCCCATCAGTCCATTGGCTACTATAGGGTTGCTCAACCGCACTGTCCTCCTCATCCCACCGAACTTCTACCTTCATTTCTGCCTTCTATGTCAACTTTACTCTCTAATTGCTAACTGTTTAAGTTGGAACTCTCTGCTTTTCTTCTCTCCCTTTCTCTCTTTCTTCTTCATTTCCTTTTCTTTTATTTCTACTTTTCATCATAATTCAAACTGTTTCAATTCCTTCTCATGTTCAAAGTGCCTCATTTGAAATTGAATTCTCGCCATTTCCGAAGAGTCTGATGGCGGTTCCACTAAATGTAATTGCCGAGATATCGCTGTAATTATCTCTCATTTTCTCACAGACAAACGCAAATCCAACTCCAGCTTGTCTGCCAATACCTCCAGCTTTGCCTTCATTAACTTTTAGAAAAACCCCAACTTCACTTGTTCCACACCCAGAGAACTCTTAGTGATTGAAAGAATCTTTATACACAAAACACTGTTTAAACCAACCGAATTCAACATCCGAACAAAAGACACTAACAACTACCATATACGACCTTTGAACACAATAGTCTCCCGGTGCATAATCTCCAGTGTATGCATGAGTTTATTCTGGATTCGTGAGTTTCCTCACACAATCCCAAAGATTCGCATGTCAGGTGAATTGGCCATGCAAAATTGTTCTTCGTTTTCAGGGATGTATGTGGGTTAGGATCCATTGTTGGGGTAAATGTGTAATATTAGGTCGAGGAATGGGTCAGAGTAGGTTACTCCTCGGAGGGTCGGTGTGGACTTGTTAGGTCAAATGGCATGTTTGCACACTGTAGGGATTGTAATTCTAAACCCAATTTGGTATTATTGATTTCGAACCAGACAAGAGTCCCCAGTTTGCTATAGACCAACCAGACTGCCGCAAACTATTTTAAGAGGTTAGCTTGGATGCCAATATTTTCTTATTTCATAGGTAGATGTGAAGTGGGTGTTCCAGATGTGATGCTACGAGTCAAACCACTCGCCATTAAGTAAAACACAATATATTTAAACACTCAAATGAAAATCCATACACAATGAAGTGGAATTTAGAATAAATTAACTATTGGAAACCTTAACCGAATAATGGATATAATACCTTCACTGTTGCCTCCCAGCGCCAGAGACCCTCGTTCAATTCCCACCTCAGGTGGCTGACTGTATGGAGTTTGCACATTCTCCCCGTGTCCGCGTGGGGTTCCTCTGGGTGCTCCGGTTTCCTCCCACAGTCCAAAAATGTGCAGGTTAGGTGAATTGGCCATGCTAAATTGCCCGTAGTGTTAGGTGAAGGGATAAATGTAGGGGAATGGGTCTAGATGTGTTGCTGTTCGGTGGGTCGGTGTGGACTTGTTGAGCCGAATGGCCTGTTTCCACACTGTAAGTAATCCAATCCATTCAGACATGCATTCTTGCACACAGTTTTCCAATCCAGGAGGAAACAGCATCAAGTGAGGTTTCAGAGAGAATAGCAGAGAGGGATAATTTACTAAAACTCCCAACCCTTCTAGGACCCGCAGCACTTGGTAAATTTTACATCTACAAGAAAAAATCTGGAAAACCTGTCTGTGCGAGCTGGGCCATTGTCACTACTATTTATTAAAAACACTAAAAGCCTCATAAGTTGTTTACTTCAGCCGTTTTCAGTGGGCAGTTTGGCCTTTAAGATCGCTTTCTACAAAAAAGGGAGAAAATAACCTTTTTAACAAAAACGTGACAGTATTGTCATACAATTTAGATGTCTGGTCCTTTACTCAAGGGGCTTCCCCGTGTTACTGATAGCAAGATCACCTGAGAGGGGCAAACACAGGTACAGACCAAGTTACAGGAATGTGTCTCATGACTTCTGAAAAACGCCTGTTCATGGATTATAACATCGGACATACTGGGAAGGGAACAACAGCTTGACACATCCCATTTCATTATTTCTGAGCTACAAAATTCCAGCACTCGATACACTAGGGAGCCAAAACCCAAGGCCAGGGAAAGATACAGAGGGACAGAGAGATTCACAGTAAAGACAGAAACAGACAGTTAATTAACTGAGAAGATGTTGTAGAAATATGTGGAAGAAGACAGGGCAGTGGGAGTAACTGGAGAAGTGAGACCTTCAAGAATAAAATTACAAGAATGAGAACATTGAATAAAGGCATTGTCAGATCAGCTGATACAGTTTGTTACATCAAATTCTGAATCTGCTTGATAGAACACCACAAACAATATAAACTGGGACAAGATGACAGCCCAGCATGGAGAGCTGTGCAGGGCATGCTAGTGTGTTGCTCAGTAAACTGCACTGTCTGCCCAGCATAAAGAGTATTGCAAACTTTACTACCATATGCTAACTATACTCGCATCAGATTACTGCCTACAATGGGAAGGTTTGCTCTGTGTGTGTGTGTGTGTGTGTGTGTTCATCAGAGACTGAGAGAGAGAGCGCGTGTGCGTGCGCGATAGGCGTGGTTGAATGCAAAACTCATTGTTTGAGAAGGAACGCACATGGAGGAAACTATTTTAAATACGAACAACTGGCAGGCTTTTTGTTAATCAACAGAGAAAACGAGAGAAGTTTCATGGACAGATATGGTAAAGTGTTTGATAATGTTTAAATAAAGTCATTGCCAGACATAACAGCAATATACATCGGCATACAGATGAATGACAGATGGATGGGAGTTTGGTGTGAGGTCGCATCAGGATTGAAGCTGGGGGCATCAGCAGCAGGTTACTGGCTTCATTAAGACTGTACTTCAAAGCTCAAGATTCAAACAGGAGATGGAATAAGTCAGTGAGATATATTAGATTAGATTACAGTGTGGAAACAGGCCCTTCGGCCCAACAAGTCCACACCGACCCTCCGAAGCGAAACCCACCCATACCACTACATTTACCCCTTACCAAGCACTACGGGCAATTTAGTATGGCCAATTCACCTGACCCTGCACATCTTTGGATGGTGGGAAGAAACCGGAGCACCCGGAGGAAACCCACGCAGACACGGGGAGAATGTGCAAACTCCACACAGTCAGTCGCCTGAAGCGGGAATTGAACCCGGGTCTCTGGTGCTGTGAAGCAGCAGTGCTAACCACTGTGCCACCGTGCCGCCCACGGAGTGGTGAGTATTTCATGTTAGAAATGGTCAGGGAATGGTGTCAAGATTCAGTTCATGGTCAAAGGGATGCCCACAGTTGGGACTTGTGTGCTTCAGCCGCAGATATTGGCCAGGGATGGGATGGAAACAGTGGAAGGAAGTGGAATTTGTAACCAGAACACAAGACAGTGACCTCCATGCTCTTAATATTTAAATAACGAAGGCAATGATACAATGCATTATGGTTCTCCGCTGAAACTGAGTAGGTCAACATTGAGACCCGTGAATAACACTGCCAGAGCAGAGAGGGAAACAATAATTGAACACCTTCATTAATGTGGTTAGTAGTGGTCTGTGGAGTGAATATCTGGATTCAGAGTTACAACAGGAACAATAATAGTGACAAGACGTGTAGACTATATAAAAGAAAAATAATACAGTCATAATTGGTTTATAGAAAAGAAAATCTGGACAGTGACGCTTACCAGGATAATATACGTATTGAATAATGAGAAGAGCATAATAGATCCGCAATGATAATGACAACCAATCAAATGTAGAAAGATACCAAACTTAATCGGATAAGCTCCTATCTATTGTTGGAATATTCCAGTCAAATATTCTCAGATTCTGATCCATTGTTGAAACATTCCAGTCTAATGTTCGCATTTTCTGATCCATTGTTGGAACATTCCAGGCTCTTGTTCTCATATTCTGATCTCTCCTCCCCTTTTCTCTGGAACTGCTGATCCCTGTCAGTGCTGTCAGTGATATTCCCGCTCATGTAATGGGATAACACATTGAACGGCGCCCATTTATCATTAAAAGATGGAAACCCTCCTCTGGGATAATTAGAATCCATGGAGTCTGGCATTGATCACAGTCACTGAACAAATAGGCTCAGTTAACCAGTTACATGCATCACTTTTCATAACACTGTAAAATGGAACATTTACTGGGTTTGGATGGAATGGATGAGGGTTGCTGAGGGATGGACCATAAATCTTTCAATGTTTTTAATATTTTTTGCCTTGTATATGAGAGTATTAACAGAACACTGCAGGGGTCTACATATGTTCCAGTCTGTTTATGGAAGGAGGCAGTTATAGGATAACAGATCGGATGCATAAAAAAAATCTGGATCAGTGGTGCTGGAAGAGCACAGCAGTTCAGGCAGCGTCCAACGAGCAACGAAATTGACGTTTCAGGCAAAAGCCCTTCATCAAGCATTCCTGATCCAGAATCTGGTTTCCAGTATCTGCAGTCATTGTTTTTACCTGCATAAAGAAAAAGTCGGGTGGACAAGTTTATCCATACCTTAACACAAAGTACGGTACTTAATGACCAGTGTGAGGCTACTCCTGGTTTTAATGCTCTGTTATCAAATCCTTTCATAACCTTGAGACAGAGCATTGAGACTGCTGCATAGGAACAGGCCGAAGCGATTCTGTCCCTATGGACCTATTACAGAGGGATAAGAAAAGACCATTCAGCCCATATCAGCCTGTTGCTACTTGAAAGTTGGAAAGCTGGAATATGGCACATGTTGCCAACAGAATATTCAAAACAAAGAGATGTGTCGCTGCAGCTGTATGAGGTGTTACTGAGAGGGCACCTGGAGTACGTTTTGTTGTCTGTGTTTCTGTAACTGAGAAAGGATGGACCTCCGTCAGATACAGTTTAACCACTGCTCGTAATCCACAGGTTGCTGTGTCATTTAATGTCTCGGGTCTGTTACACAGGGACAGGAGAAGGCCATGAAGCCTCTCGAATGTGTTATAGAAGAACAGGAGGAGGCCATTAAGCTTCTTGGGTCTATTACAGAGGGACAGGAGGAGCCTATTCAGCCTCTCAAGCCTGTTACCGAGGGGCAGGAGGAGGCCATTCAGCCTCTCAAGCCTATTACAGAGGGGCATGAAGTGTCTATTTAACTTTCAAGTCTGTTACGCATAAATATTAGTTTTACGCTAGTTGTGGAATGGGAAAGACCTGATGTAAATTTCTAACTTTGAATAAGGGCAATTTTGAAAGTGTTAGGCGAGCCCTGTGAAAGGCTGGTTGAGATATCCTATTCACAGGTAGAGAGACTGTTGGAAAATGCAAGGCTATCAAAACTTGGATTCAGAGAGTCCAGAGCCAACGTGTTCCTTTTTGTGAGATGGGCAAGGCTGGTGGGTGCAGGGAGTGCTGGATGGCTAGATATATTGATGCTCTGGTCAAGGTAAGGAAGGAGGCATATGTCAGGTAAACAGAGCTGAGAGGTGTATAAGGGCAGAAACTGCATAGTCAATGGGGAAATCGTGCCAGAAAAATGTGGACATGAGATGGCTTTAGAAATAGGGTTAACGAGGCATTGAAGAAATTCTACAAATCCTTTAATGGCAAGAGATTAACTAGGGAGAGAATAGGTCCCGTTATAGATCAGTAAGGCAACCTATGTGTGGAACCACATGAGATGGGAGGGATACGAAGCAAGTATTTCTCTACTGTATTTAATATGTGGAGGGGATTACAAGAGCGAGAGAATGAAAAAATATATCGTGATATCTTGAAAAGTATCTATATTACAAGGTGATGTCGGGCATTTTAAAACATAAGAAGGTGAGCAAATTCCTGGGACTGATGAGTTGAATCCCAGACGTTTGTGGGAGGCTAGGAAAGAGATTTCCCAGCCTTTTGCTGATATGTATGTTCATTGATTTCCACAAGTGAGGTGTCAAAAGACTGGAGGGCTGCTAACATAGTGTCATTATTTAAGAAAGTCAGGAAAAACCAGGTAACTATACATCGGTGAGCCTGACGTCAATGGTGACTAAATTGTTGGGGAGGGGGTGGTTTTAGGAAAAGGATGTATACGCATTTGGAAAGACAAGGACTGAAGAGGGCTTTGTACATTGGAGATCACATCTCACTGACTCGGTGGAATTTTTTGAGGAAGCAATGAAGCTGATTGTTGAAGGCAGGACAGTGGATGTTGTCTTTGTGGAATTCAATATGAAAACTAAGATGTTCTACATGGTAGACTGGTTAACAAGGTCAGACTGCCTGGAATACAGGGCGAGCTCGCCTCTTAGATCCAAAATTTTCTTGAAAACTGCAGACAGGGCGTGACAGTGGACATTTGTTCTTTAAACTTGGAGATCTGTGACCAGTGGCGTGCCGCAAAGATCAATAGTGGGTCCACTGCCTTTTGTCACTTATACAAATCATTTGCATTTGAGTATATGAAGTATGGTCAGTAAGTTTGTAGATAATACCAAATTTGGTGGTGGAGTCGACAGTGAAGAATTATCTCTCAGACTATAATGGGACTTTGCTTAGGTGGACCGAGGAGTGGCAGATGGAGTTTATTTTACTTAAGTGTGAGGTGTTGCATTTTGGCAAGACAAATCAAGGCAAGACATTTAGGTAGGGTCCTGCCGAAAGCTGCCAATCAAGGAGAACTCCATAGAAATGATCAAATCCCTACAGTGAGGAAACAGGCTATTCGGCCCATCGAGGCCACACCGACCCTCTAAAAAGTATCCCATTGGTCAAACCCCTACCCTAACCCTCTGAGCCTGCATTTTCCATGGCTAATCCACCTCGCCTACACATCCTTGGGTACTTTACGCAATTTAGAATGGCCAATCTGCCCTTATCTGTATATCTTTATACTGTCGGAGGAAAACATAACATCCGGAGGAAACTCATGCAGACACGGGGAGAATGTGCAAACTCCACACAGACAGTCATTCAAGGATGGAATTAAACCCAGTTCGCCACTCTCTGAATAGTGGAATCAAGGGTTATGGAGATAAGGCAGGAACAGGATACTGATTAGGGATGATCAGCCATGATCATATTGAATGGCGCTCTGAAGCAGCAATGCTAGTCACTGAGCTCCTGTGTCACCTTGTGGTGCAGGTTCTCCGTTCCTTGAAAGTGCCGTCACAGGTAGACAACGCAGTGAAGAAGGCACTTGGTGATCTTCCCTTTCTTGGTCCGTGCTTTGAGTCTAAACATTTTCACGACGTGTTGCATCTGTACAGAACATTGCTTGGGCCACTTTTGTAATATTACCTTTAATCCTGGTCTCCCTGCTGTCGGAAAGATGTTGTCAAACTTTAAAGGGTGCATAAGAGACTTAAAATAATGTTGCAGGTGTTGGATGGTGAGAGTTACAGGGAGAGTTTGAATAGGCTGGGGCTATTTTCAAGTGTTGAGGCTGAGGGGTGACGTTAAAGAGTTTTATGAAATCATGAGGGGCATAGATAAGGTAAACAGTCAACGTCTTTTACACAGGATAGGGGAGTCCAAAATTAGAAGACAAAGGTTTAAGGTGAGAGTGGAAAGATTTAAAAAGGGACATGAGGGACAACATTTTCACACAGAGACTGCTGTGTGTATGGATTGAACAGCCAAAAGAGGTGGTGGAGGCAGGTAGAGATACACAATTTAAAAGGCATTTAGATGGATAGACGCATGGGAACTGTTTAGAGGGATATCGGCCAAGTGTTGGTAAGGGGGACGAGATTTATTTAGGATATTTGGTCGGTATGGGCGATCAGACCAAAAGGTATTTCTTCCGTGCTGCACATCTCTGAAACTCTATTGCCTCTTGAGTGTATAACACAGCAACAGGAGGAGGCTATTCAGCTTCTGAATTCTGTCAAGCAAATTGTTTGTTAAATTGCTGAGAGTAAAATACAAAAATACATCATTCAAATTTTGATGGTGTTTTACAAAAACAGGAGAAAGGCTTTTAGCCAAGTGAAGCTGTAAGGAATGTGAAGAGGCCATTCAGGCCCTCGACTCCATTCCACAGGAGCAGCAGGTGAGCACAGAGCTATTGGAACCTGTTAGTCAGTAGTAAGAGGAGGACATCTACTGTCGCAAACCTTGGATCAGGAGGCAGTCACTGAGCTGCCCAAGATTGGGACACAGGAACAGGACGCAGTCGTTCAACTGCTTGAGACTGTGAGACAGGGACAGGAGGCAGTCACTCAGAGCTCGAAACTGAAGCACAGGGAAATCTGGAGGTTAGTGAGGCCCCAGCATCCTGTTATGCAAGGACAGGAGGAGATGACTCACTCCCCACCAGTATGGGACACTGGGAGAGAAGGGGAGTTTGCTTGGAAAATACAGAAATATATGAATAAGTTGCATTAGTGGTCCACACAATCCTGCCCCAACATTCACTAAGAACACGGCTGATCTGATTGTGATTCCCTCATTCCATTATACGGAGACTCCCCTCTCTGCAGCCTCTGCTCCGTTTCTTGGTCATGTTGCAGACTCAGATGCTGCAACAACATTCACCATCACTCATCCAGAAGGATTGGTCGAACAGGATAGGTCAGGATTTGAGGGGTCCAATGACCAGAATGAAAACACAAAATAAAGGTATTGCCAGATGTTTCGTACTCTCACATTCACAATCCAACTCACATAACCAGCCCATCCATTACATATTCATGATGAAGCACTGTGTAGATCCGGCTAGTGTACAGCTGTATGCAACCCAGCAATGTCCAGAGTGAAACTCTGTGCAGCCCACACCAATGCTTGATCTATAATCCTGGGCTAAATGTTCAGCATGGGAAGCTGTGCAGTCCGCACTGGTTCATTCATATATGAACCCAGGCTGTTGCGTTGTTTGGTAACACTGTTAGATCACTGCCCAGTGTGGTGAAAAATGCAACCAATGCTGGAAGTGACAGGATGTGCAGTTCCCATCCATGTCCAGCTCCATATCTGCACTGTACATTGACAAGGGGTGCTGCGAATGTCAAAATCAATGTGAGAAAGAGATATAAATGGAAACAATTTAAATACCAACAGTTCTGATTAAGACGCATATCACTCTAGCATTTAAAGTTGAAATAACTGAGATAATATCCAATGAGGTTTTGTGAACGGTGTAAAGAAGTAAGAGGGGGATGGTGATGTTATAGTGATTGCACTATCAGCCTCCAAATAATTAAAGGGACTGGCGAGACTTGCAGGAGCAATAGGGTTGACATAATAGGCGATTTTAATTTTCCTAACATAGACTGGTACTTCCAGATGGTTTAGAACTTAGATGGAACGTAATTTGCTAAGTGTGTTCAGGAAGGCTTCCACAAGCAATATAGAGAGGTTCCTATTGGGAAAGGGACAAACTCGACCTACTATTGGGAAATAAGGTCGGATAGGTGACGGAGATAAAGTGGGCGATCATTTTGGGAATAGTGACTAGAGCTGTATTAGTTTTAAAATAGTAATAGTAGGGACAAAATTGGTCCACAGAATCAAATTCTAAATTGGTGCAAGGTGTATTTTGTTGGATTTAGACAAGGGATTTCAGGGGATGTTTGGAGTAGTTTATTTCGAGGTAAAATGATCCCGGGCAGGTGGGAGGGCTTCAAAAGTGAGATAGCTCAAGGTCAAGGTCTATATGTTCCTGTGAGGATGAAGGGAAAGTGCGGCTGGAAGAGAGAACCCTGGATGACAAGAGAAATTGAGGCTCTGACAAGTAAAAAAAGGAGGCTTGGCTCACGTATCCAGGCAGCTGGGACCAAGGGAATCTCTGGAGGTACACAGGGGATACAGGAGTTTACTGAAGAAGGAAATCAGCAAGGCGAAAGTGGGGTATGAGATAGCCTTGGCAGAGCAGATTAATGTGAATCCAAAATCAGTATAGGAAAGAAAAAGAACAACCAGAGAGAGAATAGGACGTCTTAAAATCCAAAATAGGCACGCATGTGTAAAACCCCAAGAGATGGGTGAGGTCCTCAATTCCCCTTCTGTGTTTACCATAAAGAAAGACATGACCTTTGGGAGGTTAGTTGTCATATCTTGGTACAGTCAATATCATAGTAGAGGTGCTGATGGACATATTAGAATGCATAAAGTCAGATAAATCTCTTGGTCCTGACCAGATATATCCAAGAACACTGCAAGAGGCGAGAGAAGACAGTTCAGGGGCCAAGGACCCGGAAGACTGGGCGATAACAAACGTGCCCTTATTCAAGAAGGGCTGCAAAGAAAAGCCTGGGAAAGATAGACCAGTAAGCTTTACATCTGGTTTCGGTAAACCACTTGAGAAGGTTCTGAGATATAAGATATGCATGCATTTGGAAAAACAGAGTTTGACTTGGAGCAGTCAGCATAGCTTTGTGCGTGGCAAATCATGCTTTACAAATTTTGTTAGAGTTTTTGAGAAAGTGAGCAGGAAGGTTAACAAGGGCAGGGTGGTGGATAGTGTCTATATGGATTTCAGTGAGGCCTTTGATAAGGTTCCACATGGTAGGCTGCTCTGGAAGGTAGATTGCATGGACTCCATTGTAAACTGGCAAATTGGCGACACAATTGGCTTGACGTTATGAAGCAAATGGCTATGGTGGAGGGATGCTTTTCGGACTGGAGGCCTGTGACTAGTAGAGTGCCTCAGTGGTCGGTCCTGGGCTCAATTCTGTTTGTTATCTATATCAATGATTTGGACCAGAGTGCACAACGCAAGGTTAGTAAGTTTGCAGATGACACTAAATTAGGAGACATCATTTAAATGATGAACATTATCAGAAATTGCAGCAGTACCTTGGTCAGCTGAGGAAGTGGGCTGAGAAATAGCAAATGGAGTTTAATATAGATAAGTGTGATGTTTTGCAATTTGAAAAGTCAAATCTAGGTAGGAGTTTAATGATGAATGAGAGGGTCTTAATGTGAGTAGTGGAACAAAAGGACTTTTGAGATCAGGTGCACGGTTATCTGAAATTTGAGTCACAGATACAAAGGGCAGTGAAGAAGGCTGTTGGCACATTGGCCTTCATCAGCACATTGAGTATAGACGTTGCGACGTTATGTTGCAGTTGTACAGGATGTTGGCAAGGCTGCGGTTGGAGTATTGTGTTCAGTTTTGTTCAGCTTGCTCTAGAAAGGATATTATTGAACTAGAAAGAGTGTAGAAGAAATTTACAAAGATGTTTCCAGGGCTGAAGGCTCTAAGTTATAGGCAGAGATTGGACAAGTTAGAAATTATTTCTTTACAGCGTCGGAAACTGAGAGGGTTCTTATAGAAGTGTAACTCTTATAAAATCATGAGAGGGGTGCATGGGGTGAATACTTCAATTTTTTTCCTAAGGTAGGGGAATCGAGGACTAGAGGACATCCATTAATATTTGGAAAGGAAAAAAATATGTAAAAAGGAACCCGAGGGGCAACGTTTTTACACAGAGCTTGGTACACATATGGACTGAGCTGCCAAGGGAAGTGATTGAGGTGGGTACAATAACAACATTGAAAAGGCATTTGAACAAATACACAGATAGGTAAGGATTAGAGGGGTACAGAGCAAGGGCAGGGAAATGGGGTGAGTGTGGAATGGACATTTTAGTTGGCATGGACCAGCTGGGCCAAATGGCCAGCCATACTGGCAGTCTCGTGCAGTATGACTGTCAATGAGTGTGTTCTGGAGTGGAGGCAGAGTGAGAAAAATGTAATTGATGGATACGTTCACAGGTTTCAGAATGCTGAAATGAAGACTTTTCGATAGTATCATGCAACACGGGTCAGTATTATGAAGAATTAGTGAAAGGAATACTGCTGTGAGTTCAGGCGATGGAGAGTTTTGGATGAGCATTTGTTCTGCAGCTTTGTAACTGGGAGTGAGGACAGTAGAGTCTTCGGCTCACTGGGCTGAACCTAACAAAAAACTGTCTCAGTGACATTTTCATTAAGTGTGACAGAGGGGTTATCTGCACGTGGCCGAGCTAGTTTCCTGGTGCTATCTAATCAAACTCATCTCATTAACTACCCAGCCCACTCCATAGTGTCCCTCTCATACATTGCCAGTCCGATTCTCCCACCCATCATGACTGGAAGTACTCACCATCGTCAGGATGCCCCTGGATATTCCGTGATTCCTGAAACTGGGGCCATCTGTAAAAGGCCAATGGGCACACGGTTGAGCTTTCTCAGTTTGGAGCTGCCCTGCACAGTTTACCCCGAGCATAGCAGCTAAGGGGAAATTGCACCACGGTTTGTCGACAGCAGCACGGAGGTCCTGGTGGATGGGCTAGTACAAAAGGGGACCATCTTCCCAGAGGGATCGCACTACCAGACCCACCGAGCCTGGTCTGAGCTCGCCACCTACCTCAGTGCAGTATCTGCGGTCTGAAGAAATGATAGCAAAACAGGACAAGCATCAATAACCTTCCCCACTCTGTCAGGATAAGGGTCACCATATTCTCTCTGCTCCCTCACACTCACTGTATATCTGTTACAGCACCGACCCCGAACAAGGCTCATGCTCCACCACTCTCACTACTGCATGCAGCACCTTCCCTCTCTTGCTCTCTTGCCTTTCTAATCCCCCCCACATAGTTATAGAATATTCTGGAGAATGCCAATTATGAAATGTTCCAAATAATGTTCCAACTTATTCCCAATTCAGGATAACGACTGTGCCCCAGTGTGTAACATGTAAGAGGATAGAGTAGAGATGTACGTTTTTCAAATCACACACAATTAAAATCCATCATGAGACCATTCAATACTTCAAATATGCTCCAATATTCAATCCGTTCGGGGGTGATCAGATGGTTTTCTCAGCTCCATGTTACAGGAACTTTCAGTCATTCAACCCCCAGGTTCCTGTTACTGAGCAGATGGTTCTCAGACACTTTTTTACCCCGGGTTTCTTCTAGCACGTGTTCAGAAGGCATTTCCCATGGGGACCGACTCTCCTTACTATATATTTCATCTGATTTATAAATTCTTGCAACAGCCAGCATGCTTTCCACAAACCAATCAAAAACATGCACTTATTTTATGGTTATGAAAGGTTTGTGAAGGTTCGTAGCTCAGGTTGAGGTATATGGTGTAGGTTTGCTCGCTGAGCTGTAGGTTTGATATCCAGACGTTCCATTACCTGGCTAGGTAACATCATCATTGGCGACCTCCAAGTGAAGCGAAGCTGTTGTCTCCTGCTTTCTATTTATATCTTTCTCCTGGATGGGGTTCCTGGGGTTTGTGGTGGTGTCATTTCTGTTCGTTTTCTGACGGGTTGATAGATTAGCCTGTCCCAGGATAGATGTGTTGTCCCAATCGAAATGGTGGTTTTTTTCATCCATGTGTAGGGCTACGAGGGAGAGAGGGTCGTGTCTTTTTGTGGCTAGCTGGTGTTCGTGTATCCTGGTGGCTAACTTTCTTCCCGTTTGTACTTCGTAGTGTTTGTAGCAGTCCTTGCATGGAATTTTGGGAATGACGTTGGTTTTGTCCATGGGTTGTACTGGGCCTTCAAAGTTTGTTAGTTTTTGTTTGAGAGTGTTGGTGGGTTTGTGTGCTACTAGGAATCCGAGGGGTCTTAGTAGTCTGGCTGTCATTTCTGAAACTTCTTTGATGTATGGTTAGGTGGTTAGGGTTTCTGGCTGTTTTGGTTATTGATATCCAATCACAATTAGTCATTCTGGTTATTTCACTTGTCTCACCTTATTGTATTCAGCCAAAGACAGATTCCAAACACTTGTCTCATTATAAAATACAAATTCTAGCAGAGAACATTTTGATATCAAATATACCTTTTACCTTGCCATTAAAAATTTTCTTACCCTTTGTCTGTGACTGATTCTGTGTGTAACAGTTGCACAGTCTCCCACTCAGTTGGCTGGATAGTTGGTTTGTGATATAGAGGGAGGCCACCAGCGCAGGTTCAATTCCCCACACTGACTGAGGTTACCATGAAGGGGATGCTCTCTCAACCTCACCCCATCACCCGTCTGGGGACCTTCAACATAAACCACCATGAGTGGTCTCTCTAATGAGAGTTATTTGGGACTCTAATCTATCAATGTTAGCATTTTAATTTTATAACAATTTTTTATTGAAAAATATATTTTTATTATTATATTAAACCAATAACAAAACAACTCTAATAACTGAACAAAATTACACCCATGTGTATGTATATAAAAATAAGTTAAAGTCTCTAAACAGACAGAAGAAAAACAAAAATAAACAATAAATAATAAATAAATAACAAAGTGGTAGCTCTCGTTCTTCGAGAGCATTAACTGACACACATTCATACGTTCATAATTCATAATATGTGATTCATTAGACAATATCGTCATGGCTATATAAAAGCCCTTTTTAGAGTGGCAGATAAGCCTGTATCGCAGCAATCCAAGAAGGGTTGCCATATCTCATATAAACCTCTGCTTTTGTGCACCATACTGGTGAGAAATTCTAAAGGTATATTCTCCATGACGAGCTTACAACCACCCAACAGACCAGGAGGTATTTCAGACATCCAACACAACAGAACATTCTTCCTCGCACAGGAAGTATGAGGGAGATATTAAACGAGTATTGTGCATCAGTATTTACTGCGGAAGAGGATATGGAAGATATAAAATGTAGGGAAATAGATGGTGATACCTTACAAAATGTCCATATTACAGAGGAGGAAGTGCTGGATGTCTTGAAACGGCTAAAGGTGGATAAATCGCCAGTACCTGATCAGGTGTACCCTAGAACTCTGTGGGAAGCTAGAGAAGTGATTGCTGAGCCTCTTGTTGAGATATTTGCAATATGGATAGTTACAGGTGAGGTGCCGGAAGACTAGAGTTTGGCTAACGTTGTGCCATTGTTTAAGAAGAGTGTTAAGGACAAGCCAGGGAACTATAGACCAGTGAGCCTAACGTTGGTGGTGGGCAAGTTGTTGGAGGGAATCTTGAGGTACAGGATGTGCCTATATTTGGAAAGGCAAGGATTGATTCAGGTTAGTCAACATGGATTTGTGCACGATATATCATGTCTCACAAACTTGATTGAGTTTTTTGAGGAAGTAACAAAGGGGATTGATGAGGGCAGAGGGGTAGATGTGATCTATAGGGACTACAGCAAGGGTTTTGATAAGGTTCCCCATGGTTAGATCTCATGGAATACAGGGAGAACTAGCCATTTGGATACAGAACTGGCTCAAACGTAGAAGACAGAGGGTGATGGTGGAGGATTGTTTTTCAGACTGGAGGCCTGTGACCAGTGCAGTACCACCAGGATCGGTGCTGGGTTCATTACCTTTTGTCATTGACATAAATGATTTGGATGGAAGCATAAGAGGTACAGTTAGTAAGTTTGCAGATGACAACAAAATTGGAGATGTAGTGGAGAGCGACGATGGTCGCCTCAGATTGTCCAAATGGTCAATGGGCTGAGAAGTGGCAGATGGAGTTTAATTCAGATAAATGCAAGGTGTTGCATTTTGGGAAAGAAAATCTTAGCAGGACTTATACACTTAATGGTAAGGTCGCAGGGAGTGTTGCTGAACAAAGAGACCTTGGATGCAGATTCATAGCTCCGTGAAAGTGATGTCGCAGGTAGATGGGATAGTGAAGAAGGCTTTTTGTATGGCTTCCTTTATTGGGCAGAGTATTGAGTACAGGAGTTGGAAGATCATGTTGCAGCTGTACAGGACACTGGTTTGGCCACTGTTGGAATATTGCGTCCAGTTCTAGTCTCCTTCCTATCGGAAAGATGTTGTGAAACTTGAAAGGGTTCAGAACATATTTCAAGGATGTTGCCAGCGTTAGAGAATTTGAGCTATAGAGAGAGGCTGAACAGACTGGGGCTGTTTTCCCTGGAGTGTCAGAGGCTGAGGGCTGACATTATAGATGTTTACAAAATTATGAAGGGCATGGATAGGGTTAATAGGTAAAGTCTTTTACCTGGAGTCGGGGAGTCAGAACGAGAGGGTATAGGTTGAGGGTGAGAGGGGAAAGATACAACAGCGAACTACGGAGTAACTATTTCACACATAGGGTGGTACCTGTATGGAATGAGCTGCTAGGTGATGTCGGGGAGGCTGATACAAGTGCAACATTTAAGAGGCATTTGGATGAGTATATGAATAAGAAGGGTTTGGAGTGTTATGGGCCAGGTGCTGGCAGGTGGTACTAGATTGGTTTGGGATATGTGGTCGGCATAGACGGGTTGGACCGAAGGGTCTGTTTCCAAGCTGTACATCTCTATGACTCTATGACTTCGATTAATCTCTTTTTTTTGGTGCACCATGCTGATGAGAAGGTCCAAAGGGATATTCACCATGAGGAACTTACAAAGACCCAACAGACTCGCGCAGTTTTCAGACATCCAAAACCACAAAATAGTTTTCCTAGCACAGAAAGTGAAAATCTTGGGTCAGATCGAACCTATGATGAATTTTCAACTGCATGGAATGGATCCTATTATAGATCAAAATCCTTTGAGCATTTTCACAAATATCCTCCCATGTCTCCGAAAAAACCTAAACCCCCAACTTCCTCGCACAGACGTCACGAAGCTGCACAGTCTTGTCTGAGGGGACACTCACCAACAAATGACACAGGGAACTGACAGAGAGGGTATTCTTTACAATAATCATCTGCTTCTCTGCATCGAATCCATAAGTGTCTGTTGAAATTGTGTTTTTTAATCAAATCTCTAATCTGGAACAAAAACAGAAGATATCTCTATTAGGCAGTACATACCTATGAGTTTATTTGATCAAATGATATCATTGTTTCTCCCTCAAGTCATACATGGTGGCTCAGTGGTTTGCACTGCTGACTCACTGCACCAGTGTGACGGGTTTGGTTCCAGCCCTAGGTGACTGGCTGTGTGGAGTTAGTATATTCTTAACTGTGTCTTTGTGGGCTTCCTCCTCCAGTCCAAAGATGTGTAGGTTAGATGAATTGGCCATTGATAAGTCATTCATAGTGTTCAGGGATGTGTAGGTTTGGGCATTAGTCAGGGTAAATATGGGATGACAGGGGAATAGGCCTGGGTGTGTTACCCTTCAGAGGGTCGAAGTGGACTTGCTGGGCCCAAGGGCTTGTATCCACACTGTAGGGATTCTACTAATTCTAAATCACCCAAGCAAGGCGCACCCCTGGCTACCCATAGATTAAACCTGGAATCCATTATCCCCAGTTGACAGCCCGGTGTATCAATTCTAGGGGTAAGAAACATGAGGGCTGTGTTGCCCTCGAACTGACGCATTGTCCTTCAAGTTTTAACAGTATTGATAATAATTAGTTTATGACAATACTTCATAAATGTTGTCATTTTATCTAAGAACAACAGACCAATAAGGGTTCACTTTGTCATATTGATGTCGAGTCCTCAACCGCCCAGGCACTCACATACGATGAAAAGAGCTTAATTGATTGCTTTTAATCTGGGAGATCTACCACGCACAATCTGTGGGGCAGTAGCAATTTTGTTAGCTTGATATAGAATCGCTTATGGGGCCAAATAAAAGAGCTAAACCAGCCATTATGTTACCGAAATATCTGTCTGGGTAACAATAACCGCTATCCAACCTAGCCAGGATATTGGAAATGCCTCCCATCTATGAAGGTCTTGTTTAATTTTGTCAAACAAATGGATACAGTTCACGTTAAATAAATGAGCAAAGACAGATGTAATGAATATACTCAAATAGGGAAACCACCCCAGTGACCATTTTAGAGGAAACCAGGATTTGCCCTCAGTATCAGGTATTTCCCTAAGACCTCTCATAGGCCTGGCCTCCAACTTTGTAAAATTAATCTTATCGCCCAGAAAGGCAACAAGCGAATTAATGCATTGCATCACTTGAACTACCGAAATTGCAGGATTTGACAAAAACATAAGACCCTAATCTGCAGACAATATAATCTCACGTGAGTTCTATCCCACTTCTTGGTCAGATGTGTTGGCATCCCTACGGATGGCCTCCGCCAGTGGCTCAATCACCAACATAAACAACAATGGTGAAAGGTGTCAGCCTTGGCGGCTGCCTGGAGAAATATTAATATTACTGGGTGGCCACACCGTTAGTGAGAACCGCAGCCAGAGGATCACGGGAAAGGACCCTCACCCACTTGATAAAAACTTTGCGTATATCAACCCATTCTAATGTACAGAAGTAATCCGGCCACTCAACCCAATCAAATGCCTTCTCTCATCTCAAGGGATCAATAATCCCTGGACAGATTGTTGTTGACACTCTTGGATCATATTGAGTCACCTCTTAACATTGTAGGAAGATCTGCGTCCCTTTATAAAGCCTGTTTGGTCCTCTTTGACAACGGAAGGCAGCAAAGTTTCCAGCCTTAATGCATGGATCTCAGACAGGATTTTGAGACCAACATTTAAATGTGAGATTGGCCTGTAAGAAGTACAATCCTCCAGGGTCTTCCGTTCTTCAGCATCAGAGAGATATGAGCCTCTCTTAAGGATGGAGGAGGAGTTCGTGACTGTATGAGTGACAGAACATGTTAAACATCAGTACTGACAATACGTTTATAAATGATTTCTAAAATTCACTCAGAAATCCGTCAGGAACGTGCATCTTTACATTCTGAAGCTGCTTCACACCCTCCTGCGCTGACAATGGTACATTAATGGTACAACACATATTCAGGGGTTACTCCTGGAAGACCCAGGTTCTTGGAAAATGACTCCATCTTACTCCATCTATCCTCAAAATGTTCAGTCTGAAATAATTCGGAAAAAAACCTCGGACAGGCTGCATTAATCTTTTTGCAATCGGAGGGAAGGATCCCAGTACCTTCCCTAATTGAGGTAATGGCTTGAGGGGGCACTCATTTTCCTGGGAAGTTAGGCTAAATACTTGCCTTGCTTATCACCATGTTAAAACAGCCATTGTTTTTCAATAGTAAGTTCCTTCCTGGCTGTCTGTGTGAGCGAGGAATTCACTGTAGACAGAAGCGTTGTGATCCTCTGCAGATTAGGCACTGAGGGGTTCTCACAGTATGCACTCTCGGCTGCCCTCAGCTGTGCCTCAAGCCAGCGGTCCTGCTCCCCCTTCTGCCGCTTCCTGATGAATAACTATTCCCTTGCATGAGCGTTAGCAGTTTCCTATAGAATGGATGTGTTACTGGTTGAATCTGCATTAATGGCTAAGAAAGATCTGAAATCTTTACAGAAATCTTTACAGGATCCATTCGCCAGCGTTTCGAAATTCTTATACTGCTTCATGGTCAGAAATGGTAATTTTCCCAATTGTGCAGGATGCCACCGAATCTAAGATTGTTGCAGGGATGGAGAAGAGTTCAACATTCGTGTGGCATTTATGCAGGTTATAGGAGAAAATAAAATCCCTACTTGTGATGTGGATCTGCCTCCAGACATCCACCAGCTCTAGTTCTGCACAAGAATCAACTAATTGCTTACATTATGACGAGGATATTGGGTGACCTTTGGACATTCGGTCTACTGTGGGGTCCATAAGACAGTTGAAATCATCTACACTAATGCACCATGAGACAAGATATCATAATTTGGAAAATGCATCTACCACGGTTTTAAGAGAGTGCGCCGGGAGGCAATAACCATTCAAAATACTGTATTCTTTCCCATAGTTCAAGGGTTTGGGGATTATGATCCTCTTGTGAATGTCGAATGTAATCTAGTAATTTAACTGGAAGATTCTTCCTATCCAATATGGCTTCTCACCTACTCCTACTATTAATAAAACGAGAAATAAACCCGATCAAATCCGCCCTGCTGCAAAATCAAATGTTCCTTGTCATCAAGGTGCATCTCCTGCAATAGGACAACATCCACCCTCTCCTTTCTAAGACTTGAAAGTACACTTTCCCTCTTGACTGGACGATGGCTCCGCTTGTTGTTCCAGGTACATCATTTAAGAACATCATTAACCATCACACACTGTAGCAACATTTGAGCTCTAGAGAGGAAGAACTCGAATTACACATCACTGATCATAAATGAAAAAAGACTCATAGAGCTTAAAAACAACACAAACTAATACTACTGCATCTAACAAGCTCTCAAAACTTTCCAAAACAAAACACACACACAAAAACAAAAAATGAAACAAAATCCAAAGTGCCAATGACACTCCATAGGGAATTTACCCGCCTCCCCTACCACGCCGGTCCAGTGGGGACGATTACATACCCCAAAACGTCATCTTCTGCCTGCTACCAATATGACATCCAGGGCAATTAACGACAAAAATCGGACTTCAACTGCTCTTTGGTCGGTATTTAGTCATCACAACTACCTTTGTAACCCGCTCCAGCTTGTGTCGCACCCCAGACACAAGCAAGGAAAGAGAAAAAGAGTAGTAATACTAATGAAGAAGTCAAAAGTGAGTACTCCACCCATCCCCGACTATAATGTAACACTGGTTAATACCAGAAAAATCCAAGAAAATTTCTTTAAGAGAGAAACATGATTATCTAAACATCCATCTTACTTTAAAATATCCACAAAGTTTTCTCTTTCTCTGGCGAGTCAGACAAGTGTATGGATCCATTGAAAGCAATACGGAGCACCGCTGGGTACCGTAAGGAATACTGAATCCCGAGTTCCCTTACTCTTCTCTTGATATCATCAAAAGATTTTCTTTCCTGAGTCACCACCGTTGAAAAGTCCTGAAGAACATAATACTGGAGCCCTCGTGAGTTAAAGCAATCAGATCTGTCCCCTGTGTTCCGGAAATTCCATCAGTCTTTGTTTATCCCCATAACTATGTAACCGCACAAGAACAGGGCGAAGGCGCTGGTCTGAGTCTGACCTCCGCACCATAACCCGATGAACTGTTTCAGTCTTCACCTGTCCCTTTTCAGTTTTGAAGTGAAGGAATCGCTGCAGCCAGTTCTCAATAAACTGACCCGCTGACCACCTTCCGTCCGGTCCAGCAAACCGACGATGTGAACATTTTTCATCCTATCCCTGTTCTCGAGGTGGTCGTCATGTTCAGTTAAGGATTGGACCTGCGTTTGAAAGGTGAGGATCCTCTCCTGAAAGCAACTGATCGCGGTCTCTGTCGCTACAGTTCAGTGCTTGGCATAATCTGTTCTGTTTCCAAGGCTGTCAAGTTGCTGCTCATGTTTTTGGAGCACGGCTGAGAGCGGCCCGAGCCACTGCTGAAAACTTCTTCAATCATTACTTCAATCATTTCACATAACTTGGTGAACTCAGTGACCAAGACCTGGTGAGGAACTGGGTCCATGGAACGAGCAGAGGGGGTTGCAGCTACAGCCTCAGGCAGGCTCGATGCTTCTGACGGGTGCACCGCTTGTTGGGACTTACTCGATCCTTTCCCGTGTTTTGTCATTTCCACTTGATAAACCGGGATCAGTAAAGATTCTATCGTTCTTTTAGTGTTGGATTTTACATAAATGGCTGGGATGGAGTGGGTTAGAGAACGACTTTGCCCATGCTGTGATGCAAAGCCCAGCAAAACAGACCTTCCGGATCTCCGGTATCTTGGATTCCCCCTTAATGTTTTATTGATAGTATCATGTCATTTTGCGTTATATTCCTGGATGTTCCGGACCCGTGTAATTTGATACCACTGTCTACATTTTCCCCTACGCTGCAAATTGTTGCCCATTCCTCGAAAATCCTTGATTCTGTTGTTATTCATGAACCTTCTGTCGGTGCCTCAAAAATATTCAATATTTCTGCCTCCAACAGTCTGTGTGGAAGAGTGTTCCAAAGACTCTCAGAACTTTGAGAAAACAAATATAAACTTTATGATCTGAGTGTGAGATTAATTTTTTTTTCTGTCTCCTTATCTGAGAAAGGATATAATTACATTGAAAGCAGTTCAGAGATATTTCATTTCACGTATTCCTGGGGTGAAGGGCTTATATTATGAAGGCTTTAACAGGGTAATCTTGGAATGAGAATGAAACATACAAGACCTTGATAAGTGTGGATGAGGTATATACCCGCTGGGTGTTTGTATAGGCCAAATTTGTTATAATTGTCATAGAAGCTCTGCAGTGTAGAGGCAGGACATTCCGTCTATTAAGTCCGCACTGATGCACCAAACAGCATCTTACCTGGACGTGGCCCCCTACCTTATCCATGTAACCCTACATTTCCCATAACTAACCCACCGAACCTACACATCCCTGGGCACTATGGGCAACCACTTTAAACTGCACATCTTTGGACTGTGGCAGAAAACTGGAGCACTGAGAGGAAACCCACACAGTCACGGGGAGAATGTTCAAACTCCACATAGAGGGTCGCCCGAGGTTGGAATTGAACCCAGCTCCTTGGTGACGTGAGGAAGCAGTGCCACTCACAGATCCACCATACTCCTCCGTTAGTTCTGTTAGTAACTTGTGGCTGACTAAAGAAATCTGCCTGACTTCTTATCACTGAACCTAAATCAGTCTGAGACCTTTATCATCGGCCATATCACCAACCTGGTTGTCTTTAAAATTTGTTGTGAGCAGTGGAGGAGTGGGAATAGAAAAGGAAATAGTGACACCCTTCATCCTCAGTCACAACTGGAGTGAGAAGAAATTCACAAAGTGGGAATTCAGTCGAGTGGAAATCCTCATTCCCAGAAGTTTGGGATGGCTGAATCTTTATGTTATATCGAGGCTGGCTTCAGGTGATTTTCCATAGACCGGTGAATCAGGGATAATGCTGCTTGGAGAGAAAAGTGCAGCTGGGACAACAATAAGATGAGCCACGATCTCATTTACTGGTGGAGTAGTGTCAAATGGCCGAATGGCCCACTCCTATCCCTCAGCCCTGTGTTCTGATGTTCCATTCAGCCCTTCGGACCTGCAAATTGAGGCCACTCCGATGGTTAGGTGGAGTTTTGGAAATGTACTTGGAAAATCTAGCCTGGATCAGGAAGTGAACCTCACCCCCAATCCCTGTTTCCAGGCTTCCCATCTCTGTAACTTCTGCTCCAAATTTAAGCCATGTCCCAGACCCAGATTCGCTGTGTCTACAACCCCCATACCCCACCCAGGGTAAACTCAAACAAATACTCTGCTCATCCGAATGTAGCATTACAGAATACAACTTCCAGGAAAATAACCAGTTACTTTCCAAAAGCATAACATGTGAAATTAATAACAGTAGGAACAGTAGACTATTCGGCCCCTCAAGCTTGCCCTGTCATTTAATACGGACATGGCTGATCTACTCCAGGACTCGACTCCACTTTCTTGCCGACTCCTTGAGGAGAGTGAATGAGTTATATATACCCGCTGGGTGTTTGTGTAGTCCAAATTTGTTGTCCCTCCACACCTCTCCGGGTTAGGGAATTCCATACATTCTGAGAGAAGACATCACTTTGCATCTCAGACTGAAATCGATGTTCCATATTCGGTATCTATGTCCTCAAGTTCGGGACTCCACCCAGGAATGGTAACAACTTCTCAACATCTGCAGTGTCAACCCCTCTGTGTCTTGTATTTTTCAGCAGTATCACTC
>NW_025214944.1:0-16920 GCF_004010195.1 Chiloscyllium plagiosum
CAAGTCTACTAGAAGCAAGATTCATGTAATATATTTTCAAAACATGTTGAATTCGAAGATGCATTTTCACTATTGCTATATTCTAACCTCTTATTTATTGAATATATCTGCATCAAAGTTGGAAATATTTCATTTACATCCTGTGGAAATCACCTTGGGGATACAAAGACTCAATCTTAATGTTTGAAAATGAAGATGCAACTAACTTAAAGAGGTAAAATCACGCAACTGATAAATCATATTCGCCACTGAGATTAACGGTTCAGTTCCCATAATAATTATTATGGAAAAAAAATGAGAAGGTGCGTTTTGCCAGGAATGATCATGCCCACACAAACATAAAATGAGCCATTCGCAATATGTGAACAGGAGTGTGGTTTTCGTCCTCTCGAGAGCTTTCCGGTATTTAAATAAACGCATAGAATCCTGACAGTGCAGAACGAGGCCATTTGATTAATTCAGTCTGTAATGACTGTCGGAAGAGCATTTCACCCATATCCATTCCTCTCATTCAATTCCCAAAACTTTTCATTTATGACGACTATCCTGTAACTCTTTTGCCTGTGGGAAGAACCCAGAGTGCCAAGTAGAACTACACAGACCAGAGTAATTGCAAACTCCACAGAAACTCCCAAAGTTGAAAGAGGGCTCAAGTCCCTGGCAGTGAAAGTCAGCAACGCAAACCACTCAGCCACCCCACTGTTAACTTTGGGAATAAATACGCATATCTGTCTTTGTAAATAACTCTTAATAACTTTATTTGGGAAGCAAACGCTTTCTTGCTCAGCTTTTGTTTTTGTCAGTGTCCATCACCTATATATAAACATTCAGTAATTAAATTGCAAATAGAACAGGGTGTCTCTCTCGTGCATATATGAATGTAACCTTTGATTTGAACAATAGGTTAGGAATTTGGCCGTTGGAGTGTACACGGTGAACAGGAAAAATATGAAGTCATCATAGTTCAACTAGACAACAGTGCGTTTCTGTCATGAGAGAGAATTGAATGATTCAGTTGAACCTGAGGGTAAGATGGGAGGTACAAAGCTGTGGAGACAGAGAGGTACATATATTATTTAGGTAAATGAGGAGCTAGAGGTTCAGAGGGAATAAGAATGAAAACAAACGAGCAACGACTGAGACAAATCTGGAATTCAATGCTTGTTGCGGTTTTTGAATCAGAGACCCTCAGAAGAAGTAAAATTGAATTATATGTGTACTCCTAATGTCAAGATATACATGGCGATGCGTGAATTCCCGTAAAATAGAATTAGAACGCGTCGAGTTTTCTTCTATAATTAGTAGTGCAGACAGCATCTTCAGAAGTTTTTTTTTGTTTCTGAGCTGTATATTTTTGTATATTCCATGGCAGAAGATCAAAAAATTGTCTCGAAATATACATATGTACAATGGAGGTGTTTCAGAAATTATGCGGCGAAAGTAGGTTTAACTGCAATTGCAGCTGGTTTCGCTGCATCAGTGGACAGAATGTAGAGGTAATCACACATCGTCATGTGCATTGCTGACTAAGATAAATGGTGTGGTACTGTTACTTTTATGTCTATTATCTCTTACATAGAGATACTTTGAAAATATATTGTCTTACGACCTCTTCAGGCTGTTCATACTATATAAGTGCACCAACATCTTCGAACAGAGTCCACCATACAATGTTACAGCTGTCGATAAGTTGCAGAGAAAGATCAGCATGAACGATAAAGAGGTCAGTACAGAAGTCTCGTAACCGCAGAGAAGAAATTGTTCTTGAATCTGTTCTTCCGTGTATGCAAATGTATTTATATTCTGCCCGACGGAAGAGGATGGTAGAGAGGACGAAAAGAGGTGGGCAGTGTCGGTGATAATATCGGTTGCTTTCTGGAGGCAGTGAGAAGTGTAGATGAAGTCAATGAATGGAAGGTTGATTTGCAGTATGAAATCGTGTAGATTCACAATTCTCTGGAGTTTCTTTCATCTTTGGAAAAGCAGTTGCGATGCCACACTGTGATGCATCCCAATCGGATGTTTTATGTGCTATTTTTATAAAACATTGAATGGAAACTGTACGGTCATGCCGAACGTCCTTTGGCTAATGAAGAAGGAGAAGTGTTGCTTTTCTTTCTTGACTGTAACGCTAAAGTGGATGGACTTGGACAGTTCGATGTTCATTGTCCCTGCCTGGAACCTGACGCTGTTGACCATCTCCACTTCAGCATCGTTGATGCAGAGAGGGCTGTGTCCTCGTCCTCCAGCTGCAACCTAACCAAAGTCACGTACCACTAGAGAATATCGTGGTTGTTCTTAAAAGTCATCTGAGGAGATCCACTGAGCTGTCTTCTTAAAAGCACCTGTTTTGATGCAGATGCACTCACATGTTTAGTCGGGGGCTCTAAAACGAAGAATCTTCAAGGATAATTAACTGAAGCAAAAAATGCAAAATTGCTGGAGAAAATCAGCAGGTATAACAGTATCTCTGTACACAAATAAAGAGAATACTTCGAGGCGAGGCAAGGTTTCCATAACTGTCAACCACTAAGCAAAGGTTACAGTTGTTCTGAAGACCGTTTTGAGTGGTTTGGTTGGAATGATTAATCTACTGCGTGGGGATGGAGCCCAGAAGGAGCGAGAGAAAATGGCAGGCAGCCAAAGGGCCTATTTCGAGCGATCCATAAAACAAAAACAGCGAGATATGCGGTAATGTGAAAAAGAAATGAAGAATTGAAAATGTGTTGATTTACTGAAGGCAAGCTACCTGCGGAAATGTTCTGGCCATGTAATGCTAAGTCATAGGCTGGCAAAACTGTATTCACACTCAGACTTTGGTGAACTCAATATTGAGTTCCAAGGGCTGTTAGTTGTCTTGTAATTATTGTACCTTGGAAAAACAACTGTTTGCAGAGCGACTCTCACAAGACGCTGTCTCAATTTTGCTTTCATTGGACAGTTCCATTAAGTATGTTGTACAATCTTAATATCACTTTGAAATGTCAGCCTTGTAAAACACCTCAATTTTGTGTTGTGTTTTATGTGATAGAATTATTGGCTTTCATGCGATCAACCATTAAAGCTGAAAGTCCCAAGGTAATTTCCATCTGAAAAGATACCATAGATTAGAATTCTAACTGTACTGGAATTTTGTGCTGCAAATATTACATTGTTATTAGCTGCGTATCAGCTGAAAATGAGGCAATGACTGTTCTTACACTGATGCTCGAACACAAAACCTGCATTTTGCCCTTACAACTGAAGCAAGAATATCACGAATTATATTATCTTGGGAAATTCTCAATCAGTTAAGGGAGCATTCTCTCTTACAGAACCATCCCAGCGCATAATGGCATGTTGGTTATAATGTATTTTAGCATTATGATAAAATGTGATTAAATAGAATAGTAAAATCGCACAGGAGAGAAGAACCCCTTCTGCCCATCAAGTCTGTTCAGCCAAATATATAATACACAGTCAGGAGGCTGGAAGAACACAACAAGCCAGGTAGGATCAGGGCGTGCAGAATTCGACGTTTCGGGTGTGAACCTTCCAGTCTAGGGGTGTGGGGAAGTTGCAGATCATGGAGGTGGAGGGACAGCCTTTTGAAATGGGGAGATGTGAAGACAAGTAGAGGTTACGACCTTGTTGGTCAATTGGAGGAATGAATCCATTTGGTGGCAGGAAGAAATGGAAGGGATGGCGAAGGTGGAGGGAGTCGGGGGATGGGAATAAGGCTATCTTAAACTGGATATCTTAATTTTGGACCCTCCAGGCTGTAAGCTGCCCAGCCGGAAGATGTCGTTCCTCCAACTTAATGTGGTCACGTTGAGGCAATGGAGGAGGCCAAGGATGGTCATGTGGGAAACGGAGTAGTAATGGGAATTAAAATGGACGGTGTCTAGGAGGTTCTGTAGACGTTTGTGGTCCTGAATACAATTCTCACTCAACCGATCCCTATGTTAAGTTCAGTTTCCCCGATGTAGAGATGCACCTGATGCAGTAAACTAGGTTGGAAGAAACGCAGGGGAATCTCTGTCTCACCTGGAAATACTTTTGCGGGGTACTGGACGGAGATGAGAGGAGTGGTGTACGAACCGATTTTGCATCTTTTCCGGTTGCAGGGAAAGGTTTGTTGGGGTTCACGGGGGTTGGTTTGAAGAATGGCGCAAACCAAGAACTGTTGAAGGGAACAGTCCACGCAGAAGGCAAAAGAGGCGTGTCGAGGGAAAGCTGTCCTTCGTGATGAGGTCTAGCTGGAGTTGGCGGGAGTGTTCCATGATGGTGTGTTCTATGCGGAGACTGATGGAGTGGGATATGAGGACAAGGGGGAACTGATTTATTGCATTGGGAGGGGGACGTTAGAGCAGTGGAACGGAAAAACAGATGGTGTGGTGGAGCGCTATCTGAATTACAGGGGGAGGAAAAGCACTTTGGTCTGCCGGGGAAATTAAATTGACTCGACTCAACTTTTAACAAGAGCAACCAAAATGAGCTTTAATAATTTTAACCTCTGCATTGCAGAGAGACCACATGCACTTGACAATAATGCCTTGTTCAAGGGCCCTGAGCATAATTCATATACTCGTCTTACACTGTTTCTTATCACACTCTAAAAGACAAAGACTGTGACGATTTTAGTTGTAGCTGATTCCCTCCAACCTCGCGTGGGTCAGGCAACTGCCCATTGGCACTTTCCAAATCCTTCATAGTCCATGGTCTGTGGAAAAGAACTGCGCACCGTTCTGGGCTGCAACTTCAACCGTTTGGGCTTGCAGAACGACTTGGTAGGATGATCGTACACCAAACCGCCCATCATCTGACTCATCATCCATCCTGGGGACATTGCGAGCAGGCCCTGGATGACTTTCTGTTTTGGAGTGGCCGTTGTCATTTGGAGCTTCTTGCTTCAGTTGGTTGCAGGTACGATTTGCTATCGATGGTTTAGCAGACCCTGAGGTGGTGTCTGCTGGCTGGAACCATCGTCAGGTGGTTATCGTAGGGAGGCTGCAGATCTTGGAGGGCAGTCATCAAGGTCAGGATCTTGAACAGACTTAAGAGACTGTACAGCATCGTTAGGTTATTTCCTGGGCATATCTGCGTGTGCACGAGTGTGTGTACGCGTATTTGATCTATCCTTTACTTGAGGCTTCCTTTCCCTGATATTAGCCTCAGTCTTCTACATGTTATAAGCACTCAAATTCTCAGATGCTATTTTTCCCTTCCATTTCTCCTTCTCTCTCTCCTCCAACCTCGAACTCAATTTCCATCTGCCTTTTACTAAAATATCCCCCCTCCGGAAAACCACGTTCCTTGATCATTAATTCTAACTGCTTTAGAGACTCTGGGCCATAATTATTTATCACGTAGTAAACATTTGGTTGGCTATTCAAATTCCTCTGTGTACCCTCTTTTTGTTTGCTCTTGCCGGAGCCCATTTTCAGTGTTACTTGCTTTTTACCTCCGATGGTCTCCTCTCGCATTGGGCGGGTCCGCCTTAACTCCTTGGTTTTCATAAATAACGAAACCACGTACCTGGTACGTTTTTGGAGACGCCAACTCAGTCAGTGTTAGTTCCAGTTCGAAAACCACCCATAAACTTGCTGACTCTCAAACACTAGAGACGGCAATTCTTTCTCTTTAGTTTTGCTCGGATACCGCGTGAGAGTTCACTGAACCGGCTTCCTGATTCATTTATTCGCTTAGAATGAGTCCCTATATAGGATTACTTAAGCCACGACTCTTACCCCGACCTGATTCAGTCCAGACCCCGGCGCCGGGGCAATCCACAGATTCGCAGACCTCTCACGCAGTGGGGCCAATTTAGCGTTCGAGATGAAGTAAAAGACCTTCAAGGCGCTGCCGCTGCACATCCTGGGAATCTTCAGAATCTTAACCCGTGATGGGGCGCTGGGCGAACCCCAAGTTTATTGTTGTTGAAATTAAATTGACTCGACTCAACTATTCACAAGAGCAACCAAAATGAGCTTTAATAATTTTAACTTCTGCATTGCAGAGGGACCACATGCACTTGACAAAAATGCCTTGTTCAAGGGCCCTGAGCATAATTCATATACTCGTCTTATACTGTTTCTTAACACACTCTCAAAGGCAAAGACTGTGAAGATTTTAGTTGTTATTCTTTTCATTCCCTTGCTGTGGACATACTGTTCTTATATTTCTCTCTTGTTGAATGTTTACAAAGTTCCACAGAGACAAGTTATCCCTCGACTGCAGACTTCTGCGAAGTGTCAGAAAGTTTTAAATTTAGTAAAGCATTGTTTTTCAAATGTTAGAGTAACTGGATATCAGAGTAAATGCTAATTTTGTTAATTTTCCATTACAGGTCGAAATAGCTGGACATCTGGGATGCTCGCGAATGTAATGCCTCCTCGTCCAAGCAAATGCAGTGGAGGTGCAGGAATTCGTAGAATTCTGACATGGCCATTCTTGGCCTCCCAACGAACCACACCGCAAATTGAAGGAACCAATCCTCATCTTCCGATTGGGAAGCCAACTTCTCGGAGCAGACAACATCGAATTATCCAATCTCAAATAACCACCTTTCCCATACGTGGACTCCCTTCCCAGCGCCGCCTCCCATCCACTCCTCCCTGCCACCAACCAGATTCATTCCTCCCGTTGACAAAACAGTTCGTATCCTCCACATGACGTTACCTATCCCCACTTCACCACCGTACCCCTACAACCCCCATTGTCTGCAGCTCCCCTGTACCTATTCGTAGTCCTGAAGATGCGTTAGACCTGGAACATCGACTTTTCCACTTCGTGATGCTGCATGGCTGATTGCCTGTTTTTGATTCCAGCATAAAAAGTCTATTTTTATCTTCTCTGCCGCATATATAAGGCAACCAAAAGGAAGCCCACATTTTCTGGAGGAGCCCTGCAGCTCAGAATTATACAACACTTTCCATAGCCAATGTAGTACTCTGGAAATTCTCTGAGGTTTCCCACCTCACAATTCTTTGAGAGTAGGAGTTAGGATGTCACGTTAATATTGAACAGAGTATCGCTGAGACATCTTCTACAATACTGTGTTCAGTTCTGCTCGCCCTGTTATTGAACTCGAGAAAGTTCAGATGAGATTGACAAAAATGCTGCTCTGTGGAAGATTTGAGTTACATTGAAAAGCTGGATAGAATGAGATATTTCTCACTGGGATACAAGAAGTGGAAATATGAACTTATAGAGACGTATAAAATCAAGAGGTGTGTGGATAGAATTAATGTTGTGTTGTTTGCATTGACTTTCAAGACTCGGGGCACGTTTTATCGTGAAAGGCTGATGATATAAGAAAATGTGAGGCAATAGTTTCAACAGAGGGTGGTTTCAATGTTAAAGGAACATCCGAGAGATGAGATATTTGCGGCTATACCAGTTCCTATGGGAAATAACGAGTATAAAAGCATGAGAAGGGCTAAACCATAAAGACCATTAGTGACTATTGCAAGGGGTCGGTGAAATGTTACACTAATCATGATGATGTATCAAAGGGACTGTGGAATGTGGCTACACCAATTAGCTGAGTCAGGCTGAAGCTAAAAGATCATTGTGACAGGATAAGATAGCAACAATCAGTGAAGGTAGACTCGCCTGCTGAAGATCAACGTTGGAAGGACATATTGCAAATATTTAATCAGCAGTTAGCAGGGTCAGCATGTCAGGTTGCTGGAAACCATTATGGTAAAATGTGACAGCAGTTACTGAATTAGTAGCTAGCAGGGTTAGCCTGAGATTAAAGACCATTTTGGTAAATGTGAGAGCAAATATCTATCATGACAGATTAGAATAAGATTAAGTTTAATGTAGTAAAGGTTATAGTGGCATACGTAGAGAGGTGGGCGGCACGGTGGCACAGTGGTTAGCACTGCTACCTCATAGCGGTAGAAACCCAGGTTCCATTCTCATGACAAGCGACTGAGTGGAGTTTGCACATTCTCCCCGTGTCTGCTTGGTTTTCTTCCGGGTGCTCCTGTTTCCTCTCACATTCCAAAAATATGTGGGTGAGGTGAATTGGGAATGCTAAATTGTCCGTGGTGTTGCGTGACGGGTTAGGGGAATAGGTCTGGATGTGTTGCGGGTCGGTGTAGACTTGTTGGGCTGAAGGGCCTGAAGCAACACTGTAAATAATCTAATCTAATTTTGAAATCTAACGAGAAATAACAGGAACTAAGCCTGTATAAGTCTACTGAGATAACCCTAACTAACATCGTTGGACACGCTGATAAGATGGAAGGAAACATGATAAAAAAATGTATAAAGATCAACAGACCCCGAGGTTCGTGGACAATCAAGCGTTCGTTTGTTGGTTGTCACAACTTTTGTTTGCAAATAAAATATTATCTTCTTGAAGAACACTGTTCGTCCCCTGGCAGTTCTCAACAATTCTCTACGACATTACGTTTACAAAAACACTTAGATATGTACACGAATAGGAATGTTTTGTGGGAATCTGGTTTGGGACAGGCAAGTCGGACGAGTTTACTTTACAATTACTTTCGGCAAGCACTAGTTGCACAAAACTGTCTGTTTCCAAGCAGTATGACTCTGTGATTCAGTAACTTCATAGCTATCCTTCCAGATAGTGCATCCCAGATGTCCAGCACTCGGGTGGTAGGATCTTTTTTTTTCAAATATTCTGACAATCTCCTGGGTTATTAAACCTGACTTGATCCTTCAACAAACGGCCACATTTACTTTCTATCCATCAAGACTATCTCCCTCGGAATCATTTGGACTTCCGTCACTAAGCCCCTCAAATGTTCAGAATTAAAGAGAACAACTTAAGATTACGCAGCCTCTCTTCATGGCTGAAACCATCCCGGTAACAGCCTGTTGAATCTTCATTACACCCTTTTTAGTACAACCACGTATTGTTCTATGAAGCTCTGTCATGTTCTGCCAACCTATTTCACAACTGATGAAGGCCCGGATCCTGGTTACCTTATAAAATAACTTGTTGATTTGTCCTGCCAACCTCAGAGATCCCTCTGTTCTGTATTTGTTGAATCATTGAAAGTGTTAGCAGAACTGCAGGCATGAAACGACTTCCAATTGGAGGAACAGCTCCATTTAATATCTTCCACAGGTATGCTCTTAGAAATAAAATTTTGGCCATGAGGCGAGCTGGAGTGTTTGGACTTCCGCATGATGGCCTCGGTACTGCCATTTTGACAAAAATGTCAGACCATATCTTTTTTGATAAATTTTGGTGTTAACGTCCGATGATTTCCACAGCGTGTCCATGAATTAAGTGTATGATCGTTTCTTTGTGTGGAGTTACTTCCAGGGCGAGCGAAAACATGGTCATAGATGTAATTTGTGACAGAGCAATGAGCCCAAAAGTGAATCTAGAGTGCTAGAAAATATATACTTTTCACCTCTAACTTCAGTTACACACGTTTTAAAATTTGAATCAGAATTTCGTGTTCAGATTTTCCAAAATTGACTGTCAATTCTCAGAAATTCAGAATCTAGATTGAAATCATGATGCTTATAACAGTCAAATCTGAATTTGCTTCAGGGTGTGTGTGAATTCTGGACCATTTCAAGGGTCAGTGTTTTTGTTAGGATCTGTATCATTTTCATTGTTTCTATTAAATTAGCGTTGGGCCCTGGTTTCAGAATCTGGATCAGTGTCAAGGTTAATGCAAGTTACAACATTTCTATCAGTTTCAGGGTCTATCTTAGCGTCAGTGTTTTATTGATTTCAATTATTTTTGGACTCTGCATCAGATTTTCCCGGGCTCTATTCGTTTCACGGTCAGTATGAGAATTACATTCTGAATTAGATTCAGGGATTACATTTAATTACACTTCAAAAAGAACGAACTTATGTCAGTTTGGCTTTGTGCAGGGAAGCTGGTGTCTTAAACATTTGGTTCAGCTTATGCGGAAGAGACACAAGTGTTTGGTAAGTGTGCAGCTAAAGATATTATCCACATAAACTTTCCTAAAATTTGTGACGCTGTTTGTCATGATTGGGCGTTCTAGAATGTTAAGTCACACGGGATCCATGGAACGTTTGTATGATTAAAACAAAATTAACTTAAACATCGAAGAAAGATAAGAATATTGGTGGATTTTTGCATAATGGTGAACCCTACCAAATGCTCTTGCGAAATATAGATATATTGGATGGAACACTGTCAAATGGTGGTTAATCCGTTAATATATTAAATGATGGATCTTGAAGTGGACGAGAAGTCTGTATCAATTAAACACAGAACCATTAGAAGTATTGAAATACAGAAGGATGTTGGGGTCCAGAAGTGTAAATACTTCAGAGTGGTAACGCAACTGGACAAGGTGGCAAAGGAAACATGCTTGCCTTCATTGGTGGTTGCATAGAGTACAAATGTTGGAAAGCTGGCAGCCGGATGAAACTTCCGTTCGGCTACATTTGTCTTGTGGGCTTCTGGTCCCGTACGAGGAAGATATGGACCTTGGAAAGTTTACTAACGTGGTTTCAGGGATTCTGTTGGATTGAACTCTATCACATTTCAGGAGATTTGGGACAATCCGAGATTGTTTTCGCTAGAGCATTGGAAGTTGAGGGCCAATCTGAGAGAAGTACATAATATTATGCAAGACATTGATCGAATGGGTAGTCAAAACCGTTTCCCAGGATGGAAGTATCAAATGGTAAGGGTCGTAGCTTTGAGGTAAAGGCCCGGGGTGAAGATGCTAAAGGAGATGCGTGAGGTAGTGTATTTTTCACGCGGATGTGAGCTGCCTCAAAAGCACGACCAGCGTGCTTGAGAGAAGCAAATGAGGTAACAACAGTTAAGTGAGAACGGATACAAACCTGAAGAGGCAGGGAATAGGGGAATGTTGATCATGTGATTCAAGACTAGATTTTATTACAATGGCAGCATGGTTGACACAGACAAGTTGGGTCTGTTGGTCTTCAATATTCTGTTAGAATCAGGACCTTTATCAGAATCAATGCAAGCATCACTTTAACGTTCATTATTCGTTTCAGGGCTTTCATTTTTCCCAGATCTGTGCGAGTTATAGTGTCTGTGTTAGGTTCATGATTTTGCATTGGTTTTTCGCATATATTTGTTTTGGATCTGTCTTAATTTCATGGGTTTAATAATTTTCAGCGTCTCTACTACTTTCTGAACACGTATTAGTTTTAAAACACTCGCAATATTTTTCACAGACTATAAAATTCTAGCTGAAAATGTGTTGCTGGAAAAGCGCAGCAGGTCAGGCAGCATCCAGGGAACAGGAGAATCGACGTTTCAGGCATAAGCCCTTCTTCAGGAATGAAGAAAGTTTCCTCATTCCTGAAGAAGGGCTTATGCCCGAAACGTCGATTCTCCTGTTCCCTGGATGCTGCCTGACCTGCTGCGCTTTTCCAGCAACACCTTTTTAGCTCTGATCTCCAGCATCTGCAGACCTCACTTTCTCCTATAAAATTCCAGCACCTGCCATTGGATCATTCAGTATTCCATTCTGTTTCTGCATTACTTTCACAGCTGCAACTTTTAAGAATCATTATCATACTTCTTTTCACCGATTTGCAAAGCAATTTGAAGGTAAGACAAAGCAAACAAATGGAGGAACACACGAGTTGGGGGTATGAAGCTAAATAATTCATTATGGTTAATAACCTCTCTGCTCGGCAAAATATTGGAAACGATTTTGAGAGGATTTATGATTACTTGGAAAACCATATTTGGTTCGAGATCGCCAGTTTGAATTTGGGAGGTGCACGTCATGCCTCAAAAGCCTGACTGAATACATTGATAATGTAAAAAAAATGATTATGGTGGAACAGTGAATGTGGCGAACATGAATTTTAGCAAGTCATTTGCGAAGTTTTCACATGGTATGCTTATTTAGACAGTAATGAGGCATGAGCTTCAGTGAAGTCAGGCAGCATGGATACAGATTGGCTCACCCAAAGACGGCAGAGTTTGGTGTGGATGGAATACATTCAGACTAAGACTCGGTGACCAGCGGTTTCTGCAGGAAGAAATTCTGGAACTTCTGCTCTTTGTGATTTTTAGGTAACATTTGGATAAGGAAGTGGAAGGGTGGGTTAGTAAATTTCCTGTTGACATGAAGTTTTGTGGAGTTGTGTACAGTGTGAAGTTTTACTCTCGGTTGCAGCGGGTCATTAGCAGAATGCTGATAACAGGCAGAAGATTTTCAACCTGAAAAATTGCGAAGTGTTTCACTTTGGATGTTCTAATTTGAATGCAAAGACAGGATTAAAGACAGAATGCTTGCGGTGAGGCGGGGCACAGGGATCTTAGGGTCTGAGCCCACAGATGCCTTAAATTACCACTCAAGTCAACATTACTGTTGAGAAGGCATATGATGTTTTGGCTTTTATGAGCGGTGGGCTTGTGTTGAAGAGCTGCGCGTTTATGCTGCAGCTCTGTGGAGCCCCGGTGAGACTATGCTTGGACTATTGTTTTCAATTCTGTCCGCCTTAATACAGGAAAATGTGGAAACTTGAGTAAGAAAGTGCAGAGAAGTTTTACGAGTTTGTTCTGGGACTGGAGGGCAGGACGTATAGAGAAAGTTAAAGGATCTTGGGCTGTTTTCATTGGAATGAAGAAGGATATGTAATGTCTTCATAGAGGTATACAAGATGATGAGGCGCATTGACAGAGGGGATAGACAGAGACCTGACTATGGTGGAAATATCTACTGTAAGGGGATATAAATGTAAGGTGATTGGAGGAAGATTTATGGGAGATGTCGGACATCAACTTTTTGTTTCACATAGAGTGTGGGCTGCGTGGAATGCACTATCAGCAGTGGTAGTAGGATTAGATACATTTAGGGCATTTAAGCAAGTCTTGGATAGGTACATAGAAGATAGTATAATGAAACATACCAATTTAGTCTAAACTCAGACGAGGATTGAAGCTCGCCACAACATTGTGGGGCTAAAGACCATTCCTATTTTCTACCGTTTTAAGTTCGACAACAGACTTTAGCGACTCTGTGTGCCATCTAGAGATTGACTTGATGATATGTTCAGTGAATCATTACAGTTGAGAGGAGACATCTTACAAAATGCATTATTCAAACGAAACAATCAGAATTTTTATTCGCCAATGCTCAGTGCTTTATATATTTTCATGTGAAGGTTGAAGGTTCAACGAGTTAACATTTTGTTTGTAATAACAAATCAAACAAGCCAGGGTTGTGAATATATATGCAATAAATGAGAATGAAAAGTAAAGTGCTAATCTCAGAAATTACCCTGTAGAAAATGGGCATTGCGTGGGGGTGCAGAAATGTACACCATGAAGTTGGGTGTGGCCTTGTTCAATAAGATTGCTTGGATTCAACACCAGAGAGCTAAAATAGAGTTGATGGGAAACATATAGATTAAAAAATCGAAACAATCCATACCACAGCCAAAAAGGCCTCATGATCCACAATGTCAGGATGGGAAAAACATACACCAAACCAACTCTGCATCCTTGCATATCTTTGCATTCCAAGTGTCCATCTAAATATACGCTTCTCAATCGAATTTCTCAAACTTTGCAAACGTTATAGAAAAAGGGAGTTCACTTTACTTTCGTCATATGTTTGCTTACATTATTCAGTATAACAATTATAGTTATAAAAATAGCATTTGGAATCTTTTGAGACACGAAGTGTCCCCGCGGTCATGCTTGTCTGCTAATTAAATGCTCGTGACTGTCATTCTTCAGAGTGTTGGAGGACGCAATTCACACCCGGAAGCATTGGAAATACCGAGCAGTTCTGAAATTGCATTAGGGTGGGAAAGGGAATTATTGTTTTGCTTTGGATATGCTTCCTCTTCTGAAACTTGATAGTAATGATTTGCGGACTCCAGCATATTTTTCCGTCAGTTCAAAACAGAGAGATTGTCACGAGAGTGCAGGCGACTTCACTCAGAAAGTGCATCAATCAATGGGCAACATAAGAAAAATATACCACACCATATTGGCTATCATTGGTGTTCCAAGTAAGTGATTGTAAACTTTTCCAAGGTTATAGATCTGAGGGTTCTTTTCTCCCAGTTAGTTGTACAATTTGAATACAGTACACATTCATGCCAACAGCGAATGTACAGTTCCATGAAACTTGCCATGTTGGTCCTTATTCTCAAGTTCTCCCCTTGACTGAAGTTTGGTACTATTAGGTTGAAGCAACCACTTGTGATGTTTGAATGCAATGGCTTAAGGTCTTTCGAGATTTTGGAGATTTTCATTACTTACGTGTGAGGGATCTGCATGCAGATTTCACTCTTTCACCACGGTATTAGACATGTTTCTCCGATTATGAATTATTATTTAAAATTTTAAGTTCAAATGGTAATTTCTGTAATTCAGAAGACTTGATTGGCTTCTGAGTATTCATTCCATTGGGTGATCAATAGTTAGACATGTATTTGCAGATCAGGCCGTCGAGTAATTCGTAATAAATGTCTACACTTTCCGTTGTCGGGTATTTATAATCTCACCAATTGGTTAATTCTGTTCCATGTTATGAATGGTGGATCATTTTGAAGAATGGTCTACTCTCTGTTCGTCCGTTTAGATTTCTGCTCAGCTAAGCTTATCCCTTCATAAATCAATGTGCAATAACCTATGGCACAAAGAGGAGCGATGCCCAATGGAAATTTGATGTCAAAACAAAAGGACACCAGCAACACCAGCATAAAATAATCTCATGGACACACTGAACAGGTCTGGCTGCATCTGTATTAAGGTTAATCATGTTTAAGCAAATAAATCAAAGTGGAAATTGGATTTATACTGATTACTTGCTGCAGGTTTGGGAAATTGAAAGAATTAAATAGAAAAGTGAAAAAAAGAGATAAAGAGAAGCATTACTGTTAAGAGGAGCGGGAATAAAATGTTTTATTCGTGAGCCGAGAATCAGACGTACAGTCACGGAGACCTAGCGCACATAAAAAGGCTATTTGTCCCATCATATCAGTGCCACCCAGCAACAACTTTCTCACTCCTCTAATCCCATTTTCTTGCCATTAGCCAAGAGACCACGAGCAAAAATATGTAAACATTTGAAAATAGCCCACTGTGCTGCCAAAAGAAAAAGGCCATTGAAAAGCAGACATAATGTTGTGGACATGGGAAATCAACATGAAGAAGATGCAACAAAACCACGCAAAACATAAAACGTCAGAAAAGCACGGCAAGTCTTGCAGAATTTGTACAGACAAATCACAGTTAATGTTTCTTATTCAGTAACACTGACTCAGAACTAATCTAAGGGGAGTGTGTGCTCCTTCTCCTAACCTAGCATGACTTCACACCCTCAGACCAATCCAGCGCCCCAAAGTGGATCTTTCAAACATAAGTTGCACTGCTTGCCTATCAACCTCCTCCCTCATCTTCCATCTATCTATATTACAGCCTTGAGTACTCAATATTCGGTTTTACAATTTAAGAATATGAATTCAGACCTGCATACACAGAGTATCTATTTCCTTCTCGCCTATCAGTAGAAATCCCCTCACATTTCTTCGCTGCCTCTTTCGGCAAAACCTCCATGCAATGTATGAAGTGAATCCATAGTTTGGAAACGGACCATTTCAATTCCAATTCTTTTTTTCCAGTAAAGCTGGTGGCAATTGCTATCCTATCCCGGGGAACGTGCGGCCTCTCAGCCTGCACCACTCCCTATTTGGTAGCCATGGCAGAAGCTGATCTAATGGTGATCATGTCAGAAGTAGTGCTGTAGCAATTCAGGTATTATTATTTCCCATTATGTTTTCTCGACATCACTCCAATGTGCAGTGTGACCTATTTCTTGGCTTGTGCAGCTGCGATTGTTCCGTCTGGTATACTGTGACTTTTACGTTTGATCGATTTGTCCTCATTTGTTGCCAGAATCTGAAAACAAAATATTGCACCAGCAAAACTGCAGGCTTGGTTTTAGCTACAACCAGACTTCTGCTTTGTTTCAAAAACGGTCCATTCTAATTTGCATACGAACCTGGAATGATCATTGACAACGTACCATGGTATTGTCACACGAAACCAAGCTATTACTCTGATCCTGCATGGTTGGGATTTGACTGGCTCGATACAGTTTTAACGCCATTGCTCCCATTCACTTTAATTCTCCTGGTTAACGCTCTGACAGTCCGATACATTTTAATGTCTAGTCTTGTGCGCAAGTGTTTGAAGGGTAACAGCAAGGGAAGAGACATAGAAATGGAAAGCCGAAAGAAATCAGCAATTTTACTGTTTACTATATCGGGAAGCTTTATACTTCTATAGCTAAACCGTGTTATATATTTCATATGCTACAGAATTACAGGAACTGATCCCTTGAATTACAACAGTTCATCGTATATCTTTGGAGAAATTGGATTGATGCTGAGAAATGTAATTTGCTGCACAATTACAGTAATTTAAGGAGTGACCCAGGCTAAGTTCAGGGAACAGCTCAAGATTGCAGTGAAGTATCCATTTACAACAATAATTCAATTTCTCACTAAACAGCACAATTGAAATTAGTGGAAACGTGGTTCATAATTACGACATGCTTCGTAGTGCAGCAATGCCGTAGAAAGTTGAATGGTGGAAAGGTATGAGTGACGAGATCTCTATATACTAAACTTATACACTTGAGGGTGAACAATATGTCTATCCTCAACACTCAGCAACGCCGTCGAGGTTTTGCGTATGTGTTGCCCTTCCTTTGCACTCAGTTTGCAACATCCTCAGGGGACTGAAGAATATAATCCTTTTACCTTCAGTCTGTTTCACACATTCTCCTCCCTGTGCTCTGATATCGTCGACTTGAAAGCCTTTGTTACTACACCAAATCTTTGCAACGCTCAAAGTCTTGCAATATTTTAAAAAAGTGAAATATTGCCAGCCATCATCCGACATTTCAGATCTTGCAAAACTCTCCATCTCTGTATAGCTGACATTTCGA
>NW_025214944.1:17782-22432 GCF_004010195.1 Chiloscyllium plagiosum
TAAATTAAGGGGGGGTAGATATAGGACTGAAGTTAGGGGTAGGTTCTTCACTCAGCGAGTCGTAAGTTCATGGAATGCCCTACCAGCAGCAGTGGTGGACTCTCCCTCTTTATGGGCATTTAAGCGGGCATTGGATAGGTATATGGAGGATAGTGGGTTAGTATAGTTTAGGTGGGTTTGGATCGGCGCAACATCGAGGGCCAAAAGGCCTGTACTGCGCTGTATTCTTCTATGTTCTATAACTCATCCCTTCAACATCACATTTTTTGTAACTATGCCGGATCCTTAATGTTCCTGAGTTAACTCGACACCGTTAATTTTTGAGTCCTTTAATGCTTAATATATTCACAATCGGTGGACATGTGAGCTCAGGTATCTAAGAAGTTCCTTCCGAAAAGTATCAGCGAGTCACAGATCCACAAAACACAGAAACAGCACTTTGAATGCTTCTCATCCTGACCACATGGTGGGGGAGATAGAGAAAAATGAAGTAGGGAATAACCTTCAAATCACTTACAGCTGTCAACTTCTTAAGAATCTGCAGAAAACAACGCATCATGAACCAATATATTTCTTTATCTGGATGTCGAGGCCAAAGACCTTCAACACTGTAAAAAAAATGGACAATTAGGTCTGCACTGATGGAATGCAATTACGACACGACTCGAATGCAATTGTCAGCCCCTTGGGACTGCAAATAACGCTCTAAATACTTCTTCAAAGTTGCGAGGTTTTCTGCCCCCAGCAGCCATACAAGCATTAAATTAGTTGCCCACCACCCTTCAAATGAAATTTTATTTCCTCAAATCTATAAACTTGCAACAGCTTTCGTTAAATTTATGCACCTCTGTCATTAATCCTCTGGTGGACATATTTCGTCATCTCCACGCTATCATTACATCTCCAAATTTTCTTCACCACAATAGTGCCCCTTTTCATTGTTGCCTGTTCTGGTGTGAACCAAAAACAGTGTTTCCATTTTCACTTAACAACTGGAACTATCCATCCCGGATATAATTTTTCAAAATATCCTTTACGTCGTCTCCAGTGCACTCACATACATTCTGCAACATAGATTCTGGGACTGCTCTTAATATTCTAATTATGGCCTAACTAACGTTTTCTACATTCGCGGAATTGCCTCTTAGCTCTTAAACTCTCTATTGAAGGATAGACCTCCATATGTCTTCTTACTTGATACATTACGAAAATTATATGCATGCATATCAGAGTCTGTCGGCTCTTTCGTGCGAGCCAGGGTCCGACCCGTCATGACGTATTCCCTGGTCATTTTGTCCTGCCCAAGCACACCATCCAACATTGAAAGAGATTCTTCGTGCTGACTGATCAGTGATGCTGAGGGAAGACGAATCTTTATGGATGAAGGTATTTTGATTTGATGGAATTTAACTGACACTACAAGAGATGTCGCCTGACTCTCGTTTCAGAGGGTCAGTGCACATTACCAAACTAAATAATAAAAACTGTAAATGACATTAAACCGAAAATGACATTGATATCTTTGCACAACTTACAGGAGGAACTGGAATCAACAAAGTAATTACAATGTAATAGACGAGAACAGCCCCACTCAAAATATGTCAAATGAATACCTTAGACAGTTAGATTTCTAATCTTGAAGTCAAGTACCAGGCGCTGCGTTGACTTGAAATTTGATTGTGCAAAATAATCAAGCGTGAAGGAAAATACGCGCTATTCATGTCCTACCTTTAAAGCAAAGACAAAACCAGAGGAAACAAAAAGGATTGGATTATCTACTGAAATATTTTACAAAATACTGAACAGGTATTAAATATAGTAACATTCCTCTGCAATGGCACAGTCAGTAAAACAGATCGCATTAAATATATCTCTAGCAACGTTATGAGAACCCTAGCTTTTAGCTGGTCGAAACAGAGCTTCCACTTCCAGCGTCAAGTGCCCAGTGCTGCGACTGGAAGCTAACCTAAAAATCCTGAAGATGGCGAAGCATGGTCTAATGCATTCAGCTTACTTTAGTTGTTCCAGTTTTGAAAAGGATAAAGAACCAAACACTCACAAGTTGCTGAATTAATTGACTTGAAGCAGAGTGCTTGATGCTTTCAACTATGCTTTATTAAGAAACATACAGCGCTTAAAGCCAAAGTACATCCATGCTTCCTTCGTTGAAAACAAAGATTGCTTCACTTTCTAAGCAAAATCGGTCTGCCATTTTTAGAACCTGACAATACATGCATATTATATTGACGGTAGGCATGCGAATTTTACCTACTACAGTCCATGTCAATCCATTGTATCGAACACCCCTGAATATCATCGTCTATGTTCATCAACATTACGACAATGCGTTGGCAATTTTGTTCTCTCAACCTCCCGTTTGTATAATTTCAAATTGTATGTTTACACTTTTAAGCTCCAAGTTTATATCCTTGTATGTTTACCTTTTCTTTCACCAAAACGTTAAGGGATAGAATGAGTCATAAATCAGTAATTGTCTCCCACACAATACTAGCGAAGTAAATTTTGAAATGTTGAAACATCTGCGCAAAATTCAAGATGTCCCTCTCAATTGTGGAATATTTCTCTTAATGATGATTTATTTTTCCTCAAAAAATATCCAGTAGGTCTAGCTTCTCATCATCCTCATTCGAGGTAGCGCCATGACACCAATATCACTCATGTGAATAGCAAATTTGAATGGCTTTGCTCAATTAAGTGTGGCTAACATTGGGTCAATGTTAACTGTAGCTTTCACAGCTTTGAATGCATTATCACATTCCTCACTTCTTCAAACCCGTCGGTCGGTAGAACAACCAGACAGCTAATCTTCAGTCCAAACTTGGGATATTAAATCAGTCGTTCCCAGAAATCGTGGTATTTTCCGCTTCATCAATGATCCTGGACTCTCTCCAGTTATGTTTCTTCTCACATCCCGTGATGTCATATGTCCATGTCCAACTATATCGTCCAGGGAGGTAACCTGGACTTGTTCTGACTCATTCCTCAGCATCTTTATAACCAGACACACCTCCCAAAATCAATGTACCAAATCTGATTGATGCTCCAGTTAGTTATTACACGTGTGACTGAAAATTGCCAGATCGTTAATGCACACCACACCACACAACTGCGTAATCCTGAAATGACATTATTGGTCATGTTTGAAATGTAGCTGACGCATTTTTACTTTAAAACACATATCTTTGAACTCCATTCCATGTCATGAATACTGCTCTTCTCGCCATGAATTCCATAAAGTTCAACATTATTTTAGCAAACTATCTTCCGAATTACATGTCTCCTTTTCTCACACTTTCAAAGATTGATTGTAATAGCACTTTTTAAAAAATGCTTATTTATTTGATGCCCGTGTGTAAGCATTGCTTACGGAAGTGAAATCTTGAAAGAGATCTGTCACTTTCTTCTCACCAGTTTCCTGATAAGTTCGCATATTATCTAGCAGCTTTTTAACTTTCAATGTACTGTTCTTTGCGAATTAAATAAAACTCTGCAATTAATCCTGTTTTCCTGCATTTGTCTTCCCAGTGTATTTTTCTATGATGCGGAAGAATCGGTGTTGGGCTGTGTCGGACAAAGTTAGAAACCACACAACACCGAAAGGTAATGTTTTCGCATAAACCTGTCGGACTCTCACCTGGTTTTCTTCGAAACAATCAGTGCTTCAATTTCATGTGGCTACGTTATTACAGTGAAAACACTCGAGATATCTTACCACTCATTGGGCCTTTTACCCAATTTTCAGCTTGTCTTCAATGAGATCGGCTTTTCCTTTAAGACCTGAGGATTTCTCTTTTCACCAATTTATATTCCCCAAAATTGGTGCTGGAACAACAAATCTATTTATGATACAGCTCCTTATCATATTCTAGTTCAACTGCAAATCTTAAAGCCTTAATTGTCTGCTCTTCACAAGGGTTTTAATTGCTTAAAAAACTGATTTTTTAACGACTTCAAAATAAGTGCCTAAAAGCGTCAAATGCTTGGTCGATTTTCAATGCCTTTATAAAGGCATTGCGTTGTTTGCTTCTTTTAAATTCCATTTAACTGATTTCCTTCTTAGATGCCTAAAACTCATGCTGTGTCAGAGAACTCTCCAGCACACATTCAACAAAAACTGACCCATGAAAAAACAACTTGAACTATATTATTCCCACCCAATATTGGTAAAGGTAGAGAGCACACAACAACTACTCTGTTACAAGCATTCCTTTGAAAATCATCTTTGCTATCCTCTCCTGTACATCCCTGGAACAATTCAGAGCTCAATAGAAACCTCACAACAGGCGACCTGATCTTTCCTGATTCTAAACTGAGTCCAATCTACCTCAGTGGGCGAGTCTTTAACCGTTTACTCAGCTGCTATAATACTACACTTGATTAACATGGCAAAGTTTATCGTTTATCATCGTCTCTGTTACTGTGGTAACATTTAAGTCCTGGATTCTGCAACAGCGAATCCTGTCCCTCTTCGAGCCATGTCTATGAATTGGTCACAAATTCGAAATGCCAGGTCCCAACCCATGTTCATGCACCCTATTCTGGATGCTGCTGGAATTAACACAACATCCTGCAACACATTTACACAACATCCTGCAAACCTGTCTTTGACCTCACTACTCTCAACCTCCT
>NW_025214944.1:25210-27331 GCF_004010195.1 Chiloscyllium plagiosum
TAATGAAAAACAGAGGCAATTTTATTTCACAAACACATGGACGTGGACTGACCGACGAGAGGAAGGAGTGAGTCCAGGTACATTTATAACGTTTACTCACATTGGATAACTAAAGGAAAGGGAAATTTTCAGAGGGATTCGCATCAAACTCAGTGAAGTAAAACTGCTGTGGTTTTGGGAACAAAAGTGGTCGTTCACAAATGAATCATAAAAGACAAAACATAGAACGTCATAACGCCCTTCGGCACTCGATGTTCTGCCGACCTGAGATACAAATGCGAAGCTCATCGAACCGACACTATTTTCTTGTCATCCTGTGTATATCCAATCATCATTTACATGCTCGTAAATTTAATAATTCTCTTGCTGTTACAGGCAGAGTGTTGCATTCAGTTAAATCTCTGCGTAAAGAAAATACCTCTGACATCTGTCATGCCTCTATCCCTCTCAGTTTTAAGCTTTGTCCCTTCGTGCTAGATATCACCCACCGAGGAAAAAAGGCTGTCTACTGTTTACCCTATCTAATTTTCTGATCATCTGGTATGTCTCTATTAAGTCACCTTTAAACTTCTTCTCTGTAACGAAAACAGCCTCTCATCCCTTAGACTTTGTTCATAAGACTTTACCTGGTAAATCTCCTCGGCACACTTTTCAATGTTTCCATGTCCATCCTATAATGCAGTGAGCAGAACTGGACGTAACATTTACGTGCGACAGCATCAGAGCTTTGTGTAGCTGCAACATGACCTTATGGTTCAAACCTCAATCTATCGACCAATTAAAGTTACAAATCTTATGCCTTCTTAATAAACCTATCACTCTGCGTGGCAACTTTCAGGTATCTACGTACAGGGATCAGTTCTGGGACCACTGTTGTTTGTGATATGCATAGATTATCTAGAGGGAGGAGTAGGTGGTCTGATTAGCAAGTGTGTAGATGACAGTAAGATTGGTAGATGAACAGATCGTGAAGTGGACAGCCAGAGAATGCAGCAGATCATAGATATATTGGAGAGTTGGGCAGAGAACAGGCAGATGGAGTTCAATCCGACCAAATAGGGGGTGATGCATTTTAGAAGACCAAAGTTTAGCGCTAACAATAGAGTAAATGGGAAATTCCTAGATGAAATTGATGAACACATCGAGATTTGGTTGTTTAAGTGCATTGTACCCTAAAGGTTGCTACGCAGGTTTAAGAGTATTCAAAGAGGCAGACAGCGTGCTTTCCTTCATCAGACAGGGTATTGCGTACACGATATGACCGGTCATGTTACAGTTCTAGAGAACTTTGAAATACTGCGTATTCCAAATTGGCAAAACTTAGAATACAGTTCACAGTTCTGGACACGGCATTACAGTTAGGATGTCAATGCTTTGTTCAAGGGTGCAGAGGAGGTTCACCAGGATGTTGCCTGATATGGAGGGCGCTAGCCATGAAAGAGATTGAGTAGATTAGAACTGTTTTCATTAGGAAGGCGGAGGTGGAGGAGAATTGGTTTGAGTTGCCATAAACATCAGTGGTATAGACAGGGTGGAAAGTAAGAAGCTTTATTTCCAAGACTTGGAGAATCAATTACTATAGGTCAAGAGTTCAAGGCGAGGGGAAAATATTTGAGGGAAATATGCCGGGAAAGTTTTTTTTAAGCAGAGAACGGTGGGTGTCTGGAATGTTTTAGCAGCAGAGATGATAGAGGCGGTCAAGATATCGTCATTTAAGACGTAACAAGACAGATATATGAATGGGCAGGGCGCGAAGGGACACATCGTCTTGCAGGATAGGCAACATTCTTCGATAAGTGATAATTTATCAATAATTTGGATCGCCACAAGCATGGAGGGCCAAATTACTCGTTACTGTGCTGCAATTTTCTTTGTTCATTTTTCGTTAATCTTTGATGTGCACTGTCACTGATAGACACGATTCCCCCTCAGAACATACTTCTCTTTTTCTGACAAATCTGGAACCCCTTGCAGTATTCCTTAATCTTACCATCCAAGGTTTATTTTTCATGTCTCCATCTTGCTTTCCTCAGTCCATTCTTCAGTTCCTTCCTGGATATCTTGTAACCCTCTCGAGACTTCCCTGGTCGTTGCTTCCAAAATCTTAAGTAAACTTCCTTT
>NW_025214944.1:27426-28606 GCF_004010195.1 Chiloscyllium plagiosum
GATGTCAATGCTTTGGCAAGGGTGCAGAGGAGGTTCACCAGGATGTTGCCTGATATGGAGGGCGCTAGCCATGAAAGAGATTGAGTAGATTAGAACTGTTTTCAATTAGGAAGGCGGAGGTGGAGGAGAATTGGTTTGAGTTGCCATAAACATGAGTCGTATAGACAGGGTGGAAAGTATGAAGCTTTCTTTCCAAGACTTGGGGAATCAATTACTATAGGTCAAGAGTTCAAGGCGAGGGGAAAATATTTGAGGGAAATATGCCGGGAAACTTTTTTTAAGCAGAGAACGGTGGGTGTCTGGAATGTTTTAGCAGCAGAGATGGTACAGGCGGCCAAGATATCGTCATTTAAGACGTAACAAGACAGATATATGAGTGGGCAAAGCGAAGGGACACATTGTCTTGCAGAATAGGCAACATACTTCGATAAGTAATAATTTATCAATAATTTGGATCGCCACAAGCATGGAGGGCCAAATGACTCGTTCCTGTGCTGCAATTTTCTTTGTTCATTTTTCGTTAATCTTTGTTGTGCACTGTCACTGATAGACACGATTCCCCCTCAGAACATACTTCTCTTTTTCTGACAAACCTGGAACTCCTTGCAGTATTCCTTAATCTTACCATGCAAGGTTTATTTTTCATGTCTCCATCTTGCTTTCTTCAGTCCATTCTTCAGTTCCTTCCTGGATATCTTGTAACCCTCTCGAGACCTCCCTGGTCGTTGCTTCCAAAATCTTAAGTAAACTTCCTTTTTCCTCTTCACTGCATGTTGCAGATCTCTTGTCATTCATGGTTCCTTAACACTACCATTTCTTCCTTAACTCACTTAACAAACCTATCCAACACTCGTAGCCAACAGTCCATAAACAACCTCTACATTTCGATCGTGCCTTTCTATTAAAATGTCTGTTCTCATTTTGTGCTTGACAGTTCCTATCTCATAGCATTGTAACCACCCTCCCCAAATTAAAAGTAATTCTCTCATTGTCTGCACCAATCAGTCTCCATGACTATAGTAAAGATCAGAGAGTTTGTTCATTATCGCTGAAATACGACTCAATCAGAGATCTAACCCCTGACCTGCTCGTTTCCAAGCACCAATTCAAATAAGCCATCCCTCCAGATGGCATAACTACATTAGGAGTCAAGTATCTTTCCTGATGCACTGAACAAAGT
>NW_025214944.1:43181-46093 GCF_004010195.1 Chiloscyllium plagiosum
CTGTAAAATGGAACTACAATTGAAGTGTTCATCTCCCTGTTACATTAGTTTAATCTCCCTGAATTTAGCTGGAATGGCCATGCTGAACTACCCATGGTTTCAGGGATGTGTAAATTGGATGACTTAGCCATGCACAATGCAGGGTTACAGGTATAGAAAGCGGGATGTGTTGGTGGATGCATTTGTTTGACTGAAAGGCCCGTTTCCAATGCCACACCTTGCCTTTATCCTTCAGCTAAGGGAACCCGCTTTTATTTAATTTATCTGATTCATGGCCTTTATAAATCCATACATGGATTAGGTCCCTCACTCAAATTTATATGCTCTGAAGAAAAGAAACCCGAGATTATTCTGCCAAGTTAATTAGACTTCATACAGAGGAAAATCTACACACAAACAAAAACAGACTCACCCATAAACTGGTACATACTCACACACTCACGCAGACCCTCTCCCATATGCACGTTCTCTCTGACACACATACACACACACACACACAGACACACAGGCAGATACACACACACACAAAATGTTGCAGTCTTATACTCCATCACTGTCACGCAAAGACGCTATCTGGCATGTATACAAACGCTGCCACACACATTTTCTCACTTTTTCTCTCTCTCATACACACACACACACTCCGCATGCAGTCAGGTTAATTTTTTATAAGCCATGAGACATTTTATAAAATCCTACGTTAGATATAGAACTAGTCAGGCTCAAGATTGGAATATATGCACACTCTGACCACACACCTTTAATATATTTTCTGAACTAAGGTGTGGTCTTCCTTTTATGAAACTTTAAGTAATCTCTGGCATATGGCTTGAAAGAGGTTTTGGGATTCATATATGGATCAATTGAAACCTGCAGTCCATTCGAAAATATGAAAGACTGAAAAGCAATCCAGATTAGTTCAATATATTGCATCAGTGTATGATACTATTGATATTTTGCTAAAAATTCTGTATCCTATAATCCGACTGCAATAGATACATGACGAAGAAGCAGAACGTACTTTGTACTTCCAAAAAGACACGTTGAACAAAAAAACCTGTTGTCATGTGATCTGTAACTTTGTACAATCCAGTCCCACACAAGCATCTCTAAAATTGCATAAACAGTTCGTGACTTTGATGAATAGACAGTTCTACAGGAGGATCATGGAATTCTAATTCGAGAATGTGAAATCTTGGATCAATCAAATGAAGTAACTTGAATTCAACCATAATTCCAATCTAAGTTAGATGCCACTGACTGTGGTTGGCCATCACCCCTCCACATGTTTCTTATTGGTGTCCTTATCTAAAATACTTTAAACATTGTAACTCTACCATATCCATCACTTCATCTGAAAGTTCAATCCACATACTAACTACTCTCTGCAAAAAGGGCTTTGTTTCAGTTTTAATTCTTTCTCCTCTCCATAAAAAAAATAGGAATACTTTCGAATTGCTCCACCTGAGGGAATATAAAAACTGTTGATAATCACATTATCTATGCATATCATTATTTTATAAGCCTTAATAACGTCACCTGTCAAGTTCCTACGCTCCACACAATGCATCTTGTGACAGATTTAGGAAGAAAATTCATGGGGCAAAGATGTAAATAAATATTGATACGAGATGACATTTGAATAAGGCGGAATTTCACGTTGTCAGTGTTTTGCACAGGGAAATGTTGGACCTGAAATAATGTATGAGTCAACAGAAACTCTGAAGAAGCAATTGAACAAATCTTTGAAAGCAATGACGTGCAGTATTACGGGTGACAGCAGGTTAAAAGCATGTTCCTTCATGGTGAAGTCTTAAGATCAGGTCTGGAAATGTTGAAGGAAATATCTCAGTCTGGTTGGACAATTCATTGACATGCGGGAAACCAGAACTGAACAAGCGGTATTCATTTTCGGATTGTCAACGTTTAGTCAGTGGAATTCCACACGGTTCCGTGATCTAAACTATTTGCAATATGTACTAATCAGTTGGAAGAATTAAGTAAATGCCCCGTAGTCAAATTTTCAGATTGCAAAAATTAGTTGTAAAATTAAGTTGCAAGGTAATAAAGTTTGCACAGTGATTTCGATTGGTTATGTAAATTGCATCAAGTTGACAAAGGGACTATACTTTGCAAAAATGTTGTCCATTGTGGAAAAATAAAAGGAGCAAAATCATGATGATTTAATTGTGGAAATACTGCAGGAATTTGCAACACATCTGGACGTCGGGTCACTCGCGCAGGAAACAATGAAAACTAACACGTGTGAAGCAAGCAATCCGTAAGGCAAAACGAATATTGATTCTTATACGAAACTGGTTGTATAATTAGAATGCAAAGTGCGAGTGAGACCACCCGTGGAGAATTGTGATAGGATTCTTGGCAAAGACCAGGTGAATAACAAGAACATTTTCCTACGTGTGGATGAACTAAAAAGTCCAAGGAGTAATTTTAAAGTCAGACGAGGAAGATTTTTAATGAAAAACAGAGGCAATTTTATTTCAAACACATGGACGTGGAAGGAATTTCCTTACTAGAGGAAGGAGTGAGTCCAGGTAAATTTATAACGTTTACTCACATTGATAAGTAAATGAAAGGGAAATTTTCAGAGGGATTCGCATCAAAGTCAGCGAAGTAAAACTGCTGTGGCGTTGGGCACAAAAGTGGACGTGAACAAATGAATCATAGACGACAAAACATAGAACGTCATAATACCCTTCGGCACTCGATGTTCCGCCGACCTGAGATACAAATGCGAAGCTCATCGAACCGACACTATTTTCTTGTCATCCTGTGTATATCCAATCATCATTTAAATGCTCATAAATTTAATGATTCTCTTGCTGTTACAGGCAGAGTGTTGCATTCAGTTAAATCTCTGCGAAAAGGAAATACCTCTGACATCTGTCATG
>NW_025214944.1:47952-50224 GCF_004010195.1 Chiloscyllium plagiosum
TAATCTTACCATCCAAGGTTTATTTTTCATGTCTCCATCTTGCTTTCCTCAGTCCATTCTTCAGTTCCTTCCTGGATATCTTGTAACCCTCTCGAGACCGCCCTGGTCGTTGCTTCCAAAATCTTAAGTAAACTTCCTTTATCCTCTTGACTGCATGTTACAGATCTCTTGTCATTCATGGTTCCTTAACCCTACCATTTTTTCATTAACTCACTTGACAAACCTATCCAACACTCGTAGCCAGCAGTCCATAAACAACCTCTACATTTCGGTCGTGCCTTTCTATTAAAATGCCTGTTCTCATTTTGTGAATGACAGTTCCTATCTCATAGCATTGTAACCCCCCTCCCCAAATTAAAAGTAAGTCTCTCATCGTCTGCACCAATCAGTCTCCATGACTATAGTAAAGATCAGAGAGTTTGTTCATTATCGCTGAAATACGACTCAATCAGAGATCTAACCCTTGACCTGCTCGTTTCCAAGCACCAATTCAAATAAGACATCCCTCCCGATGGCATAACTACATTAGGAGTCAAGTATCTTTCCTGATGCACTGAACAAAGTCATTTACATTCAAAATAGTTGCACGAAGGAGGTTGTAATGATTATGAGGGAAGTTGATGTCACCCACGACAACAATCTTTACATTTCAGCACCTTTTCAAGCTCTGCCTCCCAATCTGCTCCTCCGAGTCTCTGTTGTTATTGAGAGCGGGCGGGGATGGGCGTGCTGTTCTATCGAAAACCCTGAATCTCATGACTGCTCCTTTCCCGTGTCTGCCTTCCAAACATACTGACTCAGTCGACAAACCCTCCTCGATGAACTCTCTTTGTGTTGCTGTGATGTTATATTTATTTAGCAAAGCCACTCTCTCACCTCTTTCATCTTTCTCTCTATTCCTTTTGAAATAGCTAAACCCCGGCACATCCAACAACCATCCTGCCCTTGTGATATCCAAATCTCTGGAATGGCCACAACGTTCCAGTTCTCACTACTGATCCGTACTCGAAGTTCTTCACCCTTATTTCTGGCAGGTTTTTTTGCACAATTCAACCTATCACACTGACTGCAACTTTAACATCTCAACTATCTGTCTTTTCTGTCGGACTCTCTGCACTCTGTATCTGCCTGTTCACCAGCTAACTCATCATCTGGTGATTGCTCCGGCTCCCATGCCCGTGCCAAAGTATTTGACCCCTTGCCAAGGCCGCCTGCAAATCCCCCACCAAGGATATTGTTACCGTTCCATTTGAGTTGAAATGTGTCTTCCTTTTACAGATCCCACCTTCCCCTTTTATATCCCAATGATATCGAAACATATCAAAAGTTGTCCCTCCTACACCATCTCTGTAGCCACGTGTTCAGCTGCACCCACTCTCTGTTCCTTGTGTCAGTAGTTCTTGGCACCGGTAGCAATCCTGGGATCGCTTCTCTGCTCGTTCTAATTCCTACCTTACAACCTGACTGCCACAATTTTCACTTCAGATCCTCATGCTTTTTTTCTACCTACATCATTGTACCACGACTTCTGCCTGCTCACCCTACGCTTTGAGATTCCTGTAGACTTGATCTGAGACATTCCTGACGCGAGCACCGAGGAGGCAACATACCATTGGGAGTTTCCTTCAGGACCACAGAATTTCCAATCACGATCGCTCTCCTACCCTACTTAATCCCTTCCTCCTGAAACGCACAGTAAGGCTCAGTGCCAGTGAACGCACCACTCTAACTTGCCTCCACTCGGTCGAAACCCTCAAAACTGCCCATCATAATGAGGGAACGGACACAGGGGATCCCAGCATTGTCCGCTGGTTCCGTTTCAATCTTTTCACTGTCACCCCACCCCACCCTCCTCTTACTTATCTCTCCACCTTCAGGGTCTCTGCCTGTATTTCTGATGAAGGGCTTTTGTCCAAAACGTCGATTTTCCTGCTCCTTGGATTCTGCCTGAACTGCTGTGCTTTTCCAGCACCACTAATCCAGAATCTGGTTTCCAGCATCTGCAGTCATTGTTTTTACCTAGTTGATTTTAACCCTACTGCGAATACTCTTGCAAGGATGCCTGCCTTGAAGAAGTTTTCTCTCTACAAGAATCTCAGGGACTCCCTCTCCCACTGCAACTGCCAGGTCATTTCCTCTGCCCTGAAGCTCTTCAACCATGTCCTGAAACAAACTCGAACCCCAGGGCATGAATGTGGACTTCAACAGTTTCCTCATTTCCCCTTCTCTCACCTCACCCTTGTTCCAAACTTCCAGCTCAGCACTGTCCCCA
>NW_025214944.1:50338-53003 GCF_004010195.1 Chiloscyllium plagiosum
TGGTGTTCTGTCACGAACATTTTCTTGCCCAGACCGTTCTTCTTCATAGTTTTAGAGTGGGTTGTTGGCATTATTCATTATTTCTCCGAGCATCCTGCGGCAATTCTGTTCTGCTGTATTTCTGGCTGGTTGGGTGTTGACAGCTGGTGTGTTTTTGCAACACCGTGGTTGTTCCTTTCTCCTGAGGCATTCGTGTGGCAAGTAATGTTTTAGCGGGTAGAGCTCAGTCATATGACATTGGTTTCCCATCGTCGGGCTGATTTGAACACGTTGCACGCATAGGAATTATCCTCAACATAGAACGTATTATAGAGCCAATTTGAGTTTGCCATTCCAGTAATGATGTGGCAATAAAGCGTCCATCTACACGAAATAGCGTGCTTTCCTTGAACAGTCGAGAGATAGATTACAACAGGAGGGTTGATATCTTTGAAGAAGACTGTACTTTTTTCGTCAGAGAAGTGCGCAGTTCTGATCACCACGCTATTAAACAATTCACATCAACCTAATTTGCTATAGGTTCGAGCTCTGAAGCAGTATATGACGTGAAAAAGAATGTTTTATTCATGATTTTCAGGTATCACTAGAGTGAGGCAGCGTCGCAGAAGACTGTAGAATCGCTAAAGTATCCCCAGGTTTAATTGGAAACAAGGCGGGGGGAATGGAAATTTACATGACGATTATCCTGACCTAAATTGGTGGTAGCATTTTGCATTCTATTTGGAAAGATTAGATATCCGAATATTTGGTAAGTATGTGGTACAATGAGACAAAGTTATCATCGTTTAATCAAGTGGAAGTCATGCCTGAAAAAACTGTTAGAGTTCTTTGAGACGTTAATGAGCAGCTTAGAGCAAGGATAGTCAACGGACGTTTTCAGTCTCGACTTCCAGTAGGCCTTTGATAAGGGGTGGTGCGAGAGGCTGCGGAGATGGATCAAGGCCCATGGTGAAAAGAAAAACGTACTGGTATGGATAGAATATCGGCTCTCTGCAGAAGGCAGAAGGGAGATAAAAAGTGTCCTTCACAGGATGAAAGTGGTGATTAGTGGTGTTAAAGAAGAAACAGTTTTGGATCCAAAATTTTTCGCTTCATCCATTCATGATCTCGATGAAGAAACTGAGAGTATTCCAGCCATGTTCGCAGCTGAAGCAAAGCGAGGTGGAGGGAAAGATTGTGTTGATTAGCAGAAAGTCTGCAGAAAGATATAGATAGGTTAGGAGAGTATGCAAGTCATTCACAGATGAAATGCAATGTTTCGAAATGTGATGTTATGCACTTTGGTAGGAAGAATAGAGACATATACTATTTTCTAAATGGGGAAAAGAATTCAGAAATCTGGCGTGCAAATGGGATTGGAACCTTGTCCAGATTGCTCTTAAATTGAACTTGAAGTTGGAGTCGATAGTTAGGAGAGCAAATACCATGTTGCCATTTATCTCGAAAAGATGGAAAAAAAAGGTATGTTGCTCAGACTTTACAAGGCAATGCAGATTTCTCAAGCTTTCTCTTTTCCCCTCCTCCTCCACCTTATCTCAGTCCCAACCCTCGGACTCAGCACCGCCTTCTTGACCTGCAATCTTCTTCCTGACCTCTCCGCCCCCACCCCCTCTCCGGCCTATCACTCTCAGCCTGCTTGGCACACCCTCCTCATTCCTGAAGAAGGGCTTATGTTCGAAACGTCGATTCTCCTGCTCATTTAATGCTGCCTGACCTGCTGAGCTTTTCCAGCAACACATTTTTCAGGTCTGACCTCAAGCATCTGCAGTCCTCACTTTCTCCAAGGCAATGGACGATCCACATTTAGATATTGTGAATAACCTTGAGCCCTACACTCAGGATAGATGGATTTGCTCCCGATCTGATCCAGACAAGCTTCACAAGAATGATGTTAGGAGTTAAAGGCTTAATATATGAGGAAAATTTGAGGACTCTGCTATTGATGTTGATGGTCTTAGAAGGATGAGGGGAAATCTGATTGAAACTTACAGAATACTGAACGATGTGGTCAGAGTTGACATTGGGAAGATGTTCCCATTGACACAGAAATGAGGACCCGCGAGCACAGGCTAAGAGTAAAGGAATACCCTTTTGAACAGTGATAAGAAGAAACATCTGTCGCCATAAACTGGTGAATCAATCGAATTCAAAGCCACAGAAGCCTGTGGAGTCCAGGTCATTAAGAAAAATTAAAGCAAAAACAGATTTCGTGATTGCCAAATGGATCAATAGGCAGTAGCCAGAAAATGGGGTTGAAATATCTTTCAGTGTGAATTTAATGGTGGAGAACACTCGATGGACCAAACAATATAGTTCCTGTCCCTATATCTTAAGGCCTTCGGGACAGATGTGATTGCACTTCATGGGTTGCCAAGGACACTCACCATGACGTTGCCGAAGTTAGAGCATATTCAGTCCTGAAAAGAAGTTTGGCTATTTATTTGGAGCAGAGAATGTTGAGGGAATATCTTATTCGGTTGCATGAGATCTTGACAGGAGTGTGCAAAACTTATAGAAAGCAATTGACAATCCTCCCGCATTTAGTCGAATAATCAAAATATATATGTATATATCTAATTTTAAAATACATTGGATTGGATTGGAAGAACTGTGTATATGTGTGTGTGTATATATACATATATATATATATATATATATATATATA
>NW_025214944.1:53027-56135 GCF_004010195.1 Chiloscyllium plagiosum
TACAGACTCAATAGCTGAAAAGCCTCCTCAGGATTATATTATACTTTGACTTTACGATTGAATATTCCATACATCCGATATTTAGCCATCATAAAACTAGCATGATCGAATGCAATCTATCGATTTGAAGAAGCCTCTTTGCTAAGAAAACGTGGCACTGTTTTATCGCAGAAAACGTACGAATATTCAAAGTTACAACTTTGGAAATCAGGGCAAGAAAACAGAGTTATTGCTTGTTGTGCCTCTTTGCAACACCTTGCTAAAGACAGCTGTGGTGTCTGTCCCATTTCGTATATTGGAGACTGCTTTGTAAATTGTTAATCAGGAGGGGATTGTTCGATCATGGTGAAAGACAAGGACGTGAATCTGAGGTATGCTTTTTGACCTAAATCGTAGGGAATGGGAGAGCAGGCTCAACGGCCTACACCGCTAACAGCTGTTCTCACTTGTTAAATGTGCATTTCGTCGAAATTCATAATGCTGGTCCAGGACCAGGACATTTTCGAAAATTAGGGAAGCTGGATTTAAACATGAGGAGAAAATAATTCTGACGTTGACTGTGCGGAGAGATTAAGTAGCTGGAGCTGAAGACAAATATTGAATGCTACGCCCAGTATCCATGATAACTGACTCGGTGGTGTTTGCTACGTGAAATGCGAGTCCGTGTTCAAACGTACAACAGAGACAGAAATAAAAGTGATGTGCCAAGGGAGGAAATAACATGCAATCAATGTTTACTGTGAAAATCAAATGGATCCCAGTATGTGTTCCTTTTAGCCAGGTGAGGCAATTAACAACTGTGATTAGTTACTTTGACGTTTTTCTCTCAGCACGTTTGGATCGAAAATATCCGAAACTGATGTCTCTGAGCTTAACCACTCCACTAAAACAACATAGTTATATAGTACGTCCAGTCTTTCAACATGAAATGTTATCCAAGCACATTATCCAATTCAACAATTTGGTATTTCAGATTATCATCCAACCGTGTCCAAATGTGAAGAGAATCATGCCACTTGTTTCAACTGCAAAGGCAGTCTCGACCATTAGATAAAGCAGATAACGACTTAAAAATTAGCTGTCTCTGCTACTTTGATGATATATTGGAGAACACGATGAAAACAACGATAAGGCTTGCTCATTATGCAAATGAAATCTACTATTTGTAAAATGAATTGTAATGAGTTGTCCATTTCTGACCAAAATCTACCAAACATTTCAGAGAAATAGCCTGCATAAATCAACACTGCAGAAAGTTAACAAAACTCAAACTGATTGTTTTAATGCACCTCCAATTTTATCTCCGAATGTACACCTTGGCATCTGCCCTTTCACAGGTTGGTAAAGAAGACAATGACAGGAGTTGAAACACTGACGTAATCACAGTAAATACCTCCAAACCCGTTGGCCTTCCACCATTTTGCAAGAATCCTCGTAAACATTCCCCCTCGTTGCACGTGATAGATCAGGGACGGAGATAGCGGAAGTGCTGAATTTCATCGATTTCTTGTGGGAAGAGTCCTTGGAACCAGGTGGAAAATTGAGGTGTGGAATGTTTATGGATGTTGCTTAGAAGCACTTTCAGTACAGATTCAATAAATTAACATACAGAGATTTTTAACCTCAGGTAGAAACTCACAGAAGTAAAGATACATTTCCAACAGACATCGATAAATGATTGTTTCAGGCTCATGAACAGGCCTCAAGTTAGCAGGCGGTAACCAATAATGTCTGGCACAGATCTGCAACCTGGGCTCATTTGCGCCAATCGGTTAATAACGGCATGTACAATGAAGTAGACAGGTTCATATCTAAATTTACCGATGACAGAAAGTTACACAACCCCATGGGCAGTTTAAAAGAATTCATACACTTAACACAGGAGTAAAGATAGTGAATGGGCACAACTGATCTAGATATTTGATATAGATATTAATGAAAGCAAGTGAGAGTTTATGAAGTTTGGATTGAAACATAATAGATCAGAGTACTTTCTTAAGTTAAAATGGATGTACACGGTACGACCAAGTAAGGAACGAAATGTTAAGTCTCTCGGTAAGCATTTATAAAGAAGGGAAACAATTTAGCTTTCACCATATTAATGGACGTAATCTGACCAGGACTTCAACCTACAGTGGTATTGTTTCGGATAGTTCCAGTGTTCGGTCATTCTACCGGGTTATTCTTCGAAGGTTTACTGCTCACGTTTACGTTATTATAACTATTTTGTCCTCCAGCCTCTGAGGGCATACGTTGATGATTGCCAAACTTGTCATTATTTTCCAAGGTATTCAAGGTTGATGATTATTGTTTAAGTTCCTTTCAGCCAAATTATTGAAAGTCTGCAGTTTGTCTTCCGATCAAACGTTCTCCATCTTGTTAAGATTTCGTGTTTACAATAGAGTCGAAAGACATAGATTACCTGTTGTTAATTCCGTAAAATCTTCTGCAGTGAAATCAATTGTCCTGTGGCGTTAAGACATCCAGTTTATCAAGCAAGAGTCAGAGTAGGTTTGTTTATATAATCTCAACAACGCCTGGGTACCTGCTTGAGTCGTTAAGTAACAACCTGCCTTTGTATCTTAACAGTTTATTCCAGACAGATTTATCACTGTGTGACAATGTTCATCTTCTGTTGAATCAATCTACGACCAGTTATTACATTTCTGACGTGTATAATGTCATTATCTCATACAATGGCTGAACAAACGGGTCCTATATTTCTGAACTCCTCTGTTTGAACAAAGGACTTTACTCTCCAAATTACGTTTAGAATTTTCCACAACTGAAATGAAATTTACACCAAACTATTGTCTCTATTGGACACTGATCAAGTTGGCTCAAATGAAAGCTTCCAGCATCGAGAGTAAATGGAATGTTAATCTCGAATTGCCTTCGCTGTACGAAGCAGGGGATGGGGGCCTAAAATTGTTTGTATGCATGAAGGATCCATGTAGGTGTAGATTAGAACATGGTAGCGGTGTGTTCAAAATAGGTTTATGGATTTTCTTTTGGTTGTTTGACGTTGAGGTTGAAGATCTTGAATGAAACATGAGTGACTCGGTTCAGGCTAACGTAGATACATAGTTTTGATTTTTACTTTCCGTC